>NW_015373942.1:478604-509290 GCF_001272555.1 Dufourea novaeangliae | reverse complement strand
AATGTCAATATAACGAAATATCTTTTATGCGATGTTTGTGATGTAATAAAAATCTGTGTTTCGATTACGTTTTTCATACGTATTACTCACTTATATGTAATAATATAGAATAAAAATATACCGTTAGTCCGATATTTGAAAATATACATGCGTTCGTTGTCACTGTTAAACTGTTGTAATAACAATGGAATAATAAAATAATTTACTCAAATGTACATAATAATACATATACATATTCATAAAAACAATATTAAACGCAATAACTTTTTTGTACGCGAAAAAAAACCAATAGGTCCGTCGGGACTAAAACCCTTCGATGATTTTCTGACATACCGAACACTCATGATCTGACAATATTGCGTACTTTAGACTCGACAACACTGTAAAAGTTAGACTAGTTGAGCTCGAATGGATTTAACGTAGTTCACAAATTCACCGTTCTCATAACGTAGAGGGCAGCAGAAAATCCCTGACTTTTTACACTATCGGTATTTCAGAACATGAGACAAGAAGTGCCATAAAATGATAGGTCTATCCTATACCTAGTCGGTGCCTAGACACAAACGAATCGTATACCGACTAAAATTAATGTCACACATTGACATTCTTGTTTATACATATTTTTCGTTACCAATTTTTGTATTTGTCCACGTCCAAAGGGTATCGGTAAAATATTACTGATATTTATTTCAAATTACGAAAATACATGTACTGATCTCGCGCGCAAAGACCGACATCGCATTGCCGTTTCCGTTGCAGTAACACCGCCATGGTTCTATAGATGTCTATTTCTATTTCTGCGTTAGTCGAAAGGAGTTTCGTCGCATAATATCACAGGTATAGGTACTTGAAGTGTAATCCGTAAAATCGTGCTCTCTTGCTGTCAACTACGGTCCTGAAACGTTCGTGAACACTAACGCCATACTTATGACACCGTACCGGGTTCGCAACCTACGTTTCTACATATTATACATTATCAGGCAATTATCAAAATCAACGTAACCGAAGCGCATCCGATGGTTAATTGCCTCGTGCGTCTACAAGACGGTGCACCTTTACATCAAACGATCAAAAAGGAAACATTCTGTGTTATTCACGATATCCGAATCGATGATAATATCGTGGCCCCACGTAATGTTTCCCCGCGATAAGAACCCAAAATATCGCACCGGATGTGTGTACTTACGACATATACTCGAGTCTCTCTAGTGCTTGATTTTTATGAATTATGACGATCGTGCACTGACACGATGAAATTATCAGCAGGACGTATGGCCAGCGCGAGAACTTGTTGTATCTGTATCCTGACGTCCAGCTTCTTCTCTTCCGGTACTTGTCGGATGACAGGCAATAAGGAGAGTAAAAACATTCTGTCGTAGTCGTCCTCGTCGTAAGGGACCCGTTGACTGCTGTGCGAAGACAGCATATCGTGAATTTCATTATCAAAGGACGTGAACGACGTCTCGCAAATCTGCTTCGGATAACGGTGACACATTTTATAGGACGCGCCCGGTTGAAGATACTCTCCGGCTGTTGTTATGGAAGGAGCGCCATGAGCCACCGGCACATCGTATTCCTCCATCACCGGATTATCAATTTCACCCTCACTTTCCTCCGATTTGCAAGTAGCTAACGGCACCCCGACGTGTCTGTAACGTACAGCATGAACCGATATAAAAACTGTCCTTGTGTTCTTTGTCATTTAACCCTCCCAATACGGTACTGGAGTCATTTCTGGCTAGTCCCAAGAGCAACACGCACACAATAACGGAGCTGTTCGTGCAAAACGACTCAAAAACGATACGATTTGTCGTACGATTGATCGTAGTGGGAAAGTGACCGACGTTTATTGTCATATGGAAACGGCTGGGCTGAGACGCTGTAAAAGTATTCACTTACGTCTTCGGCTGACACTCTATTTCTTTTCGATTCACTATCCTTTTTTGTAGCCGACAAAACTTATGCGGTTCGTTTAAGAAGTTTTTTCCTATCCAAATAAATATTATTACCCGTGTTTTTTTTTTGTATTTTTAGAGCATTATACTGATCTGAGTTGGTTAGAGCTACTTAACGAAGAAAAAAAGTACTGTACAAACCATTATACTGATCTGAGTTAGTTAGTAATTGTAAACAGAATTCACTGTACCGGTATCAACAGTTTTTGGCGAATATCTCGGAAACTAAGGTCATCCATCGGTTATATGTAAGAAAAAAATTGTTCAGAATCATGCCCCCGAAAACGTAAAAATCATTGAAATCATTCTATGTTGATATATCAAATAAGTCCCCTTTCGTATACGTATAACAAATATCCGAATGCAATCCGAAACTGACTATGAACTACATCAACGGCAACAAAGTATAAACAGACAACAGCAATTTTATTGATTTTCATTTTTTTTTACTTAAATAGGCTGAATATTATTTAGAGTCTATTCATGTAAAAAAGTGAAAATCGATCAAATTGCTGTTGTCCTATATACTTTGCTGCCATCGACATAGGATATCGGTGAGGGTCTCCAGCTTGGGCATCGTCACTGCGTTAGTGGAATATGTCAGTGCGGCGTCAGGAATAAGTCGGACACAGTAGTCCATGCTCCAGTAGTAGTGAGGGTTAAAATGAAAGATCAACGCCTAAGCAACGCCGGAGGTTATACCAACCGTTTGTTCTCCACCGTTGGCATTAGGAACTGCAGCTGATCGAAATACATGTATTTCTTTCGTTTGCGACCGGACAGTCCTGATTTTTGCGACTTTTGAAGCTTCAGCTCTTTTATGAAGTAGTCCCGGATATTCCTCCATTTCCCACGTAAATTTTTCTCTGAAAAACGAGGGACGGTATACATTTTTTCCCGAGTACATTTAGTTACACCCGGTGTTCAGTAGAGCGGAATGACTGTTAATCAGTCTAGCGAATTGATCGGACAGAAAGTAAATTTCATCGTGCCCCGGGGAGGGAATTAAAACCCGTGAGTCCAGTTAAAGAAATTAAAGTTATAATTCCGTATTTCTCCTACTTCTTTTTTATCTCGAAAATTATGTAAGCGAACGATCGTCGCGTTCATGATCGTTCGACGAAGAGAAATTAGAACTAATTTTAAACGACTGCAGATACGGTCACAGTGGGCAACCAGTGCCAGGGTCGAGCAAGTGCAAGTGGAGGAATCCGGATCGATCGATCGCAAGAGGCTGGTGAGGTATACCTTCTACGTTTCTCTCCTCGTCCGTCAAGCGCGCCCAATTCGGTACCATCACCTGGCAGACCTCGTCCCACGCGGTCATCTTGGCGTTACGGTCGTTGTACTCGCTGCGTTTCGCATCGTAAATCGCCGGTCGATTCTTTATCTCGTCGATAAATTTCTCTGTATCGAACATCGTGACTGATGCAGCAACAAGCCGGGAACAACCCTTTAAATTTTTCTTCACGTTTCTCGTTCGATTCTTCCTCGGTTCCCTCTTTTCTGTTATCTTTCAACTTTATACGATATTTATGGTAACCACAGACGGCAGGAGAAGGAGACCAGAAAGAGACGAATCAGACTTCGTCAACAATACCGTTACAGATAGGGGATGATGATACTCGAAATCGTCACATGCCGATTGTTTCTTTGGACAAACCGTACGAGATACCAGATTATCGATTCGGATTAATCCAAGCACGGTTGAGACGGCACAAGCCGGTCAATATACATATGTATGCGTACCGAGGTCGATGAAGTTACGAAATCGATTAATCGTAACGTTAACCACAAAAATGATGCGACCGGCCCGAAAAAAAAGAAATAACAACAGAACTCTGGACGGAAAAACGTGTCTCTACCGCAGGCGGTTCGGGCTTAGTAGGCTACGTCGTCGCTGGGCGGCTTGCGCGTCACTGCGGAGAAACCGTTGCACGGCTAGCTTGGCTTGGCATCATGGCGCTAGGCTGGCGTGCGGTTGCGGTTGCGGAGCGGAATCTATGCCGCTGCCACGTCGCTGCGTTGCCAAATCTACCGACGGTGAGAGCTGAAAGCCAGTGCCGCGTCGGCGGAGCGAGCGTGACACATCGCGCGTCGCTCCATGCCCGCGCGCGCGATCGCCTCTTTTTCTTGAACGCTCGCGGTGATGGTGTGGATGTACATATGTATATATATATGTGTGTGTGTGTGTGTATGTGACGCTACGCGACGCACGTCCTCGTTGGCTGGTTTCTTGAACGCTCGCGGTGATGGTGTGGATGTACATATGTATATATATATGTGTGTGTGTGTGTGGATGTGTGTGTATGTGACGCTACGCGACGCACGTCCTCGTTGGCTGGCTCGGTCGTCGTCGCGTTTCCAATGCGGTGATACTCTGGAGCGCATCGACCGCACCGGATTTATAATAACGCTTGCGAGAAACCGGTGATCGGTTGGAACCGGTTGTATGGAGTATCCCGATATACGCGCGCGAAAGAAACCGTACACGTTGCCGACTATAAATAGAATTCGTTCGTCAATTCAATCGTATTTAGAAGAAAGTAGTGGGGTAATATATGAAATGTAAAATTTCATGAGAAAATAATTGCTTTCCATGCCTGTAGCCGAGAGTCAGGAGATCTTGCGGGAAAAAGATGTGAGCAAACAAGAGAGGATACTTCGAAGATGTACCTGCGTGATTCGCGCGCGCCACGATGATCGTAAACACACTCGAGAAACCGTCGGACACGTCACGGCGTATGTACGTGTGTACGGTATTGCGTTCTCGCGTGGTAGATGCGGAATTCTCGCGTGGTTTCAACGTTGCCAAATGTACGGGATTCGCATGCGTCGAAAAAGTGGCGCGTTGCTACGTGATCGGTGGAACGACATCGTGCTCAGCGAGAATGAACGCGGGTAGACGCACGCGGCCACGTCGTCGCGTTTCCACCGCGCCGTTATCGACCGCAAGACGATGGGGGGTTTGGCAAACGCAGCGAATTCGACACCGGCTCTATGCCGGCTGAATGAAACGTTATACCACCGGTTGTTTTGCGCGTTATCTGAAGGGCCTTGAGGAATGGTCAAGAAACGAAGAAAAACGAAGATTACGTATATAAATAGCTTACTGTCATGTTCTTAATCCAAAATCGTGTATCAATTGCACGTATGTATCCTAAGATAAATATACAGAGTTAGATATCATAATAATATAATGACTCTTCGTGTACAGTAAAAAAACCTGGTTTATATACTAGTGGCAGAAAGTCTAAGAACCCCAGATCATATAAATAATTCCACATGTAATAAACGGTAATCGATGTGGCGTGTTTGAACGTTGGTAAATAAATTACGTCCGTACTTTAACCGTGACGGATTACGATTGGTCGCAGCGTCGCGCACGATCGTATAACATCCAATGGCCAGTGAGCACCAGTAGAACCGGACGGTGTGTGCGCATGATCCGTGGTTTCGCACCGTTTCACCGCTAAATATAACTGATTAGCGCTTTATAATAATCTTATCAAATAATGTAAACGGATCATGTCTTGATATCTCGATGAAAAATATCAAATAATTAAAAAGAAAAACTTATCTGTTCAAAGTACAAAATATTCGAAAAAAGAAAAATGAACTGTTTGAACGAATAAAGATATTACATATATTGTTGCACGCACTTATCTTGGTAATATGAACGATCATATATCACGATAGATTTACTCGCGCAGGGTTGCGACACAAGAGACCGCGGGATTCCCGTAGTCGCATGGCGACTAAAAACAGGACTAAAAATATTCAGCGAAACAGCGCCACGTTGCGCGAGGAAGGAGGAAGGAAATAAAAGAAGGGTGCAAGCAATTTCGTGGCAACATGTAATAAAAAGGAAAGAAATTACGACAAGGTACAGTGACGAGGCACAGACTCTGGCGGTGCAGCTGCGAATGTCCGGAAGGTTGAGGGGGAAAGGGAGGCGAAAACGTGTGAGCGAAACGGCCAAAAGAAAGAACATTTTTGAACGAAGGATAAAAAGAGCCAGAAGTTATTCGAATGAGAAAGAGAGGTCGAACGCGGGAAGGGCGAAAAGGGGGTGCACGAGACTGTCGAGAGAGATGAAGGAATGTGCAGGTGGATGGGTGGGAGCAGAAGGACAGAACATTCTATACAGAGTTGGTTCAGAGTGTTGAGACCGTAGTATGTACCTTTAACGTTCCTCGTCCACCCGGATCCTAGTCAGTCTAGAGCCGGCGAGAAGACAGTGAACATCGGTCCATCGTGCTCGTGTCTCTGTCTGACTCTAAACCGATCGTCCTTTGGACCTATATTCTCAGTCACGTGTTTCGAGCCTAGACAGTTCCGATCGATCGTCATGCCGGCCGAACAGTTTCTTGGAAAACGGTACAAGCTGTTTAGCAGCGAAAATTTCGACGAATTCATGAAGGCACTCGGTACGTATGAATCGATAGAACCATCGTCCTGATCGCGCCTTCGAGGCTGGGCACTCCCCGTGTCACGATTACCATCGCGTTGCAATGTCAATTTCGTTTTGCGGGACAACCGCCTGGTATCTTTGGACCGATATTAGAATGAGCGATTGTTATCGAATATTATTATCGCCGGTGTATTAGTATATCGCGAGTACCGGCGGTATAATCGAATATTTCATAAGCAACACGGAATATTTTAGGATAATATTTATTTTAGTTAACATTCTGTAGCACATGCACGATATTTTGTTGTATAGTTGTGCTCAACACAAATCATCCGATTGTAATTGATTATTAACCGGTAACCGACTTTGAAGGTTATACTTAATAAGAATACAGGATTCTTATTGCTATACATTACGATGTATTTACAAATACACCACATATTGTACGCGTAAAGTCGGACAAGCTGTACAATGTAGCACAACTGTTATCGAAACATGCATTATTATTGAATAGTAATGAGATCAACCTAACGTAAAAGTGATTACTATACTGGAATTCGGTGAAACAAATCTTATCCCGTGATCGTTTATGATAGCCGTTTGTATACCAAGAAATTTAACCTGGTTACGAAAGAAAATGCTCCAGTTTGGTAGTATCGGCGACCAGCTACGTATTGTAATGATGAATAGGATAATCAATTTTAATATATTGAACTATGCTCCAGTAGCCGTGCAACGACCTGACCTCACGCTTAATTCCCGCCATGTGCCACAGACGAAGTCCGATTGTACTCCAATTTAGCACTTGAATTAATTTACCGGCAAGATTAATAAATCGCAATTGTCAGTCGAATCGCACTAATGTATGGTACTTATGGAGTTGACTTAATAAAAATACATTGACCGTATCGCCTAATAAGAGATCCTTGGGGAACGAGATGTACAGGAAAAGAAACAAAGATGGTTCAGTAAACATTTGTAGGTAATTAGTCAGATTTTAAATACCACATACACAGAACTTTGCACAGTCGCGCACAGTGCAAAGTCACTCGTATCTTGCGTTATCATTAATGAGTAAGCAAGAGGAATCAGTTTAACGCCGGCTAAAGCACATTCAGAAAAAGTAACACTATTAGCATCTGTATCAGCATAATAGTTCCCACGCTTTACAACTGAGAACAATTTGCAACAAACTAAAAAGGTACTATGGACTTTTTATTAACGTGTTTCCCAACCATGCCAACTATTTATTCGGCATTGGTGACAAAACGACCGACAGAACTATGCGCGTTTTTTTTCGTAATCATTAGAAGAATCTTAATCTCTATGACTTCTGAAATTTCAGTTTTCCAGATTCGTGACGGTAAAAAAAATATCGTCTGTAAGCACCTGAAAAACAAACACGATGAGAATATCGAACATTGCGGGAAATGCATCATACTGCAATACTGTTTCTTATTCAAGTTTACATAATCTACAATTATCACTATCATAAGTGACAGACGAGAAAGATGTAATTTATTTCTCTCGTCTAGAAAATAGCACATCTTGTAAGTACCCTCATCAAATTACAAGTGACAACAACCTCATGAAGACGTGAGTCGGTACTATTCTTATATCCACGCGGTGCAACCGGTTGTTTCCGTATGATTGCCGGAAATTAAATAAAAGTACAAGTTCACGCAGATCGGCGTTGCTCACGCGTTTAAAGTGTTCTCTGATGCTACGAAAGAACATGAATTATTCCTTCCTTGAATAAAATCAAATTAAACGCGGAACGAACAAGCACAATATACAACACAAATGACAGTAATACATAATGTTATTTGAGATCGTGTTTTCGCAATCCGCTTTAGGAATTGCGACTGAGCATATTGATTGACCTTACATAATACACCTGTAATAAATTAATCTATATGATTCCCGTTGAAATAGTTTCATCTGCGACGCATGAAATATTTGAAAAATAAATTCAACCTACAGATACTATATTCGTGTTTTGATATTTAAAAAATTTCACTGTGCACGATTATTTTTGTTTTAAATACACGATATCTACAATAAACAGGCAAGGGGGTCCGTGTACGATATCGTAAAAGTTCAAACTTCAAAGTTTGCATTTTTCAGTTCCCGTGTTAACTGAACCGGAGCTCGGTTTCGCGTATAATAGATAACGAAGCTCAGCAATATTCTTATTTGGACTATATAACGCGTTATCGCTAGACTGGGTGTTCAGTCTGTTTCACGCATTCATCGGTTGCACATCGCGAATAATCACTGCCAGCGAAAATGTCAGCATTTTTCGGGAAACGTTACAAGCTGCAAGATAGCCAGAACTTTGATGAATACATGAAAACGTTAGGTAATGTTAATGATCGTTATGTGAAAAAGAATCTTTTTTTTTTTTCTTCTTCCGCGAACTCACGCCGAACATTAGACAAATATGAAGAAGTTGACGATGCTCTTGTCGTTTTTGCACACCGTGGAACGCTCGAAGCCGTAAATACGGCTTAACAACGACCGGTTTTTTGAAGTGTTCTTTGAATTCTCCGGATTTCTAAACCGTGCTTCCTCTTCTTTCAGGCGTGGGCCTGATGATGCGTAAAATGGGTAGCAGCGTGAGCCCCGTGGTTGAATTAACGGAGAACAATGACGTCTACACTTTGAAGACGACCAGTCCGTTCAAAAACTCCGAAATAAAATTCAAGCTCGGCGAGGAATTCGAATAGCGTCTGCACTTTAGAAGGGAACAAGCTCATGCAGGTGCAAAAGGGCGAGAAGCAGACCACAATCGAGAGGGAATTCACGCCAACGGAAATGAAAGCAGTGCGTATGGTTGTGAAAAAATTACGATCGAAATTTGTTGGGTCATCGGTGTCGGTCGTTTGTCGGCGACCTTTGTACCTTGCCGGATGATTCATTGGTCGTTTCGACCCTGATGGTACACCGTGAATCTAATAAAATCTGCCGGATAATCAATTACGTAATCTCACACCGTGGGAGATCATTAAGGAATTACAAGCTTAACAGTTCAATTGAGTTACGGTTTCGTGCGATGGAAGTAGTTTCACAGGGTTGAACGACACAACGAAAGATAACAGGGCCGAACGGCTAATGATAATAACAATGGCTATGTCATTGGTCAAAAGGTCCGACAATTACCGCATGCCTGTCGTATTCGTGACTCGAACAATTTAATAAGAAGTTCAATAATGCAGTTAATGATAATCAATTGTTCTGAAGCCTTGAGGGCTAGTTGGCAAAAATAATATACGTGGGAATTGTTACGAACGTTCTATACGATCTTTTTTTTTATCAATAAATAAATGTATAACGAATGCTTTATTCATGTTGCAGATTATGAAAGTCGACGATATTGTATGCACCAGAGTATACAAGATCCAAGAATAAGAGTACTCCTACCGAAGTGTGGTGTTTCTCAGATCAACGACGAATTAACAACGTTAAAAGTTATTGTTGCAATTCAAAGAATAATACATTGTTTTTTTATAAATGTAAAAGACACAGAAGGTGTACATGAAAACGTATAAATGCATGTATATATTATTTCAAAGTGGAACTATACGCACACAGTGTTTCGAATACGTATATCCGTATATACGTTAAACATAATTATATAACGGTTCGATAGATTTGACAGTTTATATATGTTTTGTACGCTTATTTGAAATAATTCAATTGTTTGCTTTCGCACAAATGGAATCTTTATAAATAAAAAAATTGGAGTAACTACCAGTTTTGTAGAAAAGTAATTTTTTTTACATAAATATAGTTAGTATTACAATGATGAGTATTAATGCAATATTTTAGGTAATAAAATATTGGATAATTTTTATCCCATTATTATTTACAAGTCTATAACATCCCCAGTAATTTATACCACAATTATTCATTTGGATCTATCACCGGTGAAATCTGAAACAATGTTCTTATTTATTTGTATACTGCTTTCACTGTTTTCTAATTATGTAAGTAAACGGTAAGAAAAAGTTGACTCTTACATAATACTCTATGTAACAGGTTTGACCCTCATCTGTTTTAACCATATATTGGAAACACAACAGTCCACATGTATCAGTTCTCAAGGAAACTTTATTTGCATATAACAAGGCTTTCATAGCTGGTTTAATATGTGACAACTTGTAACTAGCTGTTGCTGTTGAGGAACATTGAAAGTTATCTACTAAATCACCTTCATGTGGTAAATCAACATGGCAGATGCCAGCTAAGCCAGCTGTACTAATTCGGAAGCATGGTGCAGAAGGTGACAGAAGTAACTATAATATAATTATAAAATCGTAGAACTGCAGAACCATTAACATGCAAGTTCAATTCTGCTTTACCTCAATTAAATCACTGGTTGGATCGAGCTCGGATAAAATATCCTTCAATAATTCAGTCTGCAGGACTACTTTGTTCAAAACATTTTCTGGGTCAAGATGGAAATCTAACAATTCATCAGGATCTTGAGTTTTTAAGGAACAGTCTGTTATAACACCATCTTCTTCTATAAGAACTGTTACTGGATGCCCAGTACCCTATCATTATAATCATTATTCATTAATATTTATTTATGGCTATTAAGTTTGTAAAGAAATTATTCTGTATATACTTTATAAAACAGTTGCAGAGCCACTGAACTTCCTTGAGAATTTATGTTGCTCCAAAACATACATAGACATTCAACCAAAACATTTAAGTTTATTCGAAAAATAACATCATCCTTCAAATTAAATTCTTGAAATACATGAGATGGGATATAAGCACTTGCCTGCATACATTTTGCATCCTCCACTGTTACTTTTAAACCATTTTCAGTTCCAAAACAAGTTGCAGTCTAAGTATGTAGAATGTATAAATTATTAAACAAACTATGTTTAATTCTTACATAAAAATACTTCGTGCTATCATACCTCTTTAAAGTTAATTGCTTTTAATAATTGGACTATAGTTCTAAGGTTCCCTAATTTTGCTACTAACATATAATTTGTCGTGTCAGGATACATGTTGCTCATATGAAACCTGATACAATAATAAATTTTGGAATTGACGTTCTGTTATATACTGATAAGACAATTTATCTTTAGTGACTGTCGCCAACCAAGCTGCTAAAACATGTTTGCAGGTGAATATACTTTTATCATTTAACACTTGACACCTGTAAGATAAAAATTTAACAACAGTCTGTATGATTAATATTTAAATAAACTTCTAAAGGAATTTTAAATTGTAATACCTAAATGATGCACAAGTGCAATAATTTACATCAGGGAAAAATGTATATATTGATCCTGAAAACCCTTTGACTTGTACTAAATATCTTGCATTATTCCTATCACTATGAGGTATAACTGCAGTTGTTTCAGATGGATAAATATGAGTTATACGTCCTTGTTCATACAACTCTAATGATCTTTCAAATACAGCACCAAAAATATTGTACAAGTTCAATAGTACTTTATCAGAGACTAAAATTATTGACTGTCACATAAAAGATTGTCACAATATTATAAGATATTATACTACATACGTTTCTGTTCCTTTTCAAAAGTTTCCTTTGTTTCCTGTAATGTATTATGTACCAATTCTATGTACTTTGCATCATGTTTGTTAGGTATACAAGCATTGTTTTCCAATTGTTGATTAGAACTCATGAAAGTTAGTATTTTTCTACTAGGTTCAATTGTTTTTCCAAGTACCGTAGGATCAACGGAAAAGATATAGCATAATAAAAAATATATAAAAATTTTAATGACAAACAAAAAATTAAAAGTCACGCGTATAAATGTCACGTTTCATGTGCAAAATACAAATAGGATGTAGTCTAACCGACAGCTATGTAATGACTAAAAGTTAAGTCTTTTACACTGATTTTTTCTTACACAGGTACGTTGAGGCAACTTATTAACTAAGACGCAAAAACAAATCATTACCGGTGGCGTATTTTTAATATTACTTCAAAGTAAACAATTCTACTTGTCAAAACTGGTCAAAACCAGTCAAAACAATGAACACACAACTAACTTCAAGTTATACATATCCGTTCCATTTATTACCAATAAATAAATTGTATTATTCGATCGAACATAAATTAACTGTGGTTAAGTTGAATGGTAATACAGTTATACTTCAAAATGTATGCTTAAATAACATAATAAAATATTGTTTATTCAGTTTTATACATAATTCAAACATCAGTCTAGTAACAATACAATTCACTAAGAACATTAATGTATCAATGTTTCATACGTTGGCTGAACTGAACATTCAAAATGGATCAATGGTAGTTTAACGAATACTCGACGGACGCTATAGCAGCACTTTAAAAGAGAGAAAGTGAGATTGTGTACATGTCTCTCGTCGATTGTGTTAAGATTTGAACAAGAAATAAATATGAGTCGACATCGAAGACATGCTGAGGACTTTACAAATTCTCTACATAGTTTCCGTAAGTAGACATAACACAAAGACTTGAATACCAAATCATAACGAATACCGCTCTGATTGTTCAATCATTTCTTTTTCAGGATATACTACTAGCTCTGACACTTTAGATTCTATATCCCAAGACAGTTTGGATCGACTAAAATCATGTAACTTTCCTTCCAATGGACCTACACGCACTAATAAAAATTCCACTATCTTAGCTGGCAGTTCCACAAAAGATTCTCTAATGCTGGATACCTCTATTTCATTTGTTACATCTGTTGAAACTGCTCCAGATTTAAATAAACGGATTAATCTATTTCAAAGTGAGAATTTAAAAGGTGAATCTGTACATAATGTTGCATTTACACATTTGAAAGATGATAATAAAGAAAATAATGATCCTCAATGTGCAATAAACAGAAATATAATATCGAAAGATATAAATGTATTAGCATCAACTTCATCTGGAAAAGAGAACAGAGATACAAATTATAATATCCATTGCAATAAATCTAACACAGTTCCTATATCAGAGCAAATTGTACTTAAGTCATGGCCAATTCTACCAAATTGTACAAATGAAGACTTACTTATATCTGATAGCTGTGAACATGAACAAAATACTACTGAAATAAACAAATTTGAAACAATACTCTGTTCTTTAGATAATCGGCTTAATCGAATAAAAGAAGATTCACAAACACAACCAATTTTAAAACGTCTGTCTGAGAAGTTTGCACATTCGCCCAAAAATTTCACTGAGAAGTTAGTGACTATTATTGAAGAGTCAGTTATAAATAATGATGACAATACATGTAACACATCTGCAATAAATTTAAGCAGATTAACAACAGAATTTCGAAAAATGTGTAAATTCATAGAGGATGAATCCTGGCCTGAGTGGCCTTCATCTCTTTTATCTACACCTCCAAGTTCAGAACAGATTCTTACAAATTCTCTTTCTAATCAAATTGTCCATACCAATGATTACAAAAGAGACAAATTATTAACTACACCTCCAACTACAGCATCGTTACCTGCGACACCACTGTCTGCCACAGACATAATTAAGAAAAGATTCTTCCAAAAAATCTCAAAAAAGACTTATAATGGAAGTGGTGATAGTTTAATGAATCTGTCTTCAAATATATCTAGTGTTGAATCTTTCGAACGATTAGAGGCTCAGTGTAAGATATTATTTCCTGAAGAGAAACAATATTCTTCACCTTTACAAAGAAGCTTTTCAGTACCTTCATTGTTAAGTATGTCTGAACTACAAAATATTTGTGATCAACAAATGGCTGCATTGAGTGGTTCTGATACTTTTCATAAAGAAAAGTATGTTGCAAGTTTACCCAATTTATTGGAGAAGTGTGTAAATAAATTTGAATCAGATCACAAATCAACAGATCCTAAATTTGGCAATGTATCATATTCTAGGAAGAAATCTATGCAATTCAATAGACAGTTTGACTTTAATACGGTAAGTACTGATGAAGATACAAAGGATTATATAATGTTTGATACAGATGAGTTAGAAAAAACACTTCTGCAAGACATAGCTGAAAAAAGAAAGCGGTGTCTTGATACAGTAAGGCTTATTACAGAAATAAACGCAGATGCTGTAGTTACAGAAGAGGAGAACTCTTTAGAGATAGCTCCCATGCTCTCTATTTTGAATAAATCAAATACATTGGTTAGCACTGAGGCTAAATTTATAAAAACCTTGATGTCTTGTAAAGATTACCTGGCATATCTAGAAACACAAAAACCTCTATTTAATTTAATTCAGAGCTCAGACTCTTGTACACCCAAAACTCCCCAGAAAAATAATAAAAATCCTCATATCAAAGATAATGAAGTAAGAGGTTCAAAAGCAGAACTTTTAAATATAAAGTCGCCTAATTTAATGAAAAACCCATTGAATCGAAATGTGAAAGCTTTTGATATATGTAAATCACCATTGTCAAGGAAAACGGATAACAAAAATCAAGAAAAAACAGAGCATTTTAAGCCAAAACTTTTTGTCACACCAGGGAGAAGTTCTTCAAAAGTAAACTATAAAAGAAAGAAAGAATATTTTCCTTCTATGGGTAGTCTACCACAAAATACGGTAAAAGAACATATTTTGAAAAGTCCACATGCAAAAGGGTTGTACAGATTGAATTATAACACCGTAGTTTCACCAGTTGGTATGTACATAAGAGGTACAGATATGCAACTTATAAAAAATGTACGTGCTAAAACAGATGGCCTGTTACTTACACCTGTAAAGAAAAATGTTGAACGATCACCAAGTAGAATTTCAAAACAATCTACACCACGAAGTGGTCCAACTAAATCTCAGAAAAAGGTTCCTCTCAATATTAATTCATCTCGAAGATCAGGAACAAATCAAATACGCAACTCAGAAGTACATAGAAATACCTTTTTTTTTTAAAACACTATTCCAATAATATTTCCTTGTGTATATTTAACATTCTTCTACATTCATTGTAGGTAATTCTAACACCAGTCGATAATAGTACCCCTAAAAGTCATTTTGTACTTCCTAAGGTGTCTTATAGACTCCCTTCACGAGTTAAAACGGTATTTACTTTAATATAACAATTTTTTATGTTGTTAGTATTATATTTATAAATTGCATCTTTAACAGATAAAGGAAACAAAGTCACCCAAACAGGGAACTCGTGTAAAAAAATTACTGGAATCAGCACACAGTAAAGTAGTTATTCGACATGAAGGTACTAGTGTATACAGTAAAATCTGTATATGTATAAAGTATATATGCTGACATTTGCAATTTAAGTATATGCATTTCAAATTTTTCTTACAGGTAGGATGAAATTGGTTCAAAAACAAGAAGAGGATGATGGGCTAACACCAAATGATGAAGTATTGGACATTATGTATGGTCCAGAAGATGTATCTATACATGTAGAACAGGCAGCTAGTAAAACGAATTTTATTCACAGACAGAAACGCATTTGATTAATATTTGATATTTGCAACGAAATCGATGTTTTATATTTTTGTTACGGGTGAATTGAAAAAGTTTAAAAGAGAAAGACTCTTTAATAAAGTTTGTATTTTATTATATTTACGTTTCACTGATTTTTGCGTTGTTTCAATGGAACTCGTAGTGAAGTTCAAGACTTCTACTTTCTAATACGCGCAGCGTAGAAAACGATAGAAACATAAAAGTACTTTCCTTAACTGTGCTTTCTAATGAGTTTCAAGAAAAGGTATGAAGAACTATACTTCTGTACCATAGTAATTCTGTCATGAGACTCTTATCATTTCTTTGTGTAAAATTTCTAGAATGAATTTGCACGGAACTCTTAAAAGATCCAATCCTTATCTTTCACCGTTGTGTAACTTGCAGACGTTTTCTATTGGGTTCGTGCTGCGCGTTTGCAGGAGCGTACACGTCATTGTCAAGCCCCGACATAATTGTGGATCATTTATAGAACTGACCACAAAGAACATTAATTATTCGTATTTCAACTATAGACATGTGAAACATGGAATAATCTGGAAATTTAGAACTCCATTTTATTGATTTAGATCAAACTATAATTTTAACATGTTTTTAAAATGTACAAATTGGAATAATAATATTTAGTAAGAATAATGGAAAGATATAAAATTTCTTAAGAAAATTGCGTATCTCTAATTGTTCGTTTATATCATATTTAAATTAGCTTCTTCTGGATGTTTTCCAGTTTTGAAACTATAGATTGAATATAAAGAAATATAGAACAAATAGTATAAACTCAGGTCTGAATTAATACGGTCCTGGTTTGCGCATGGCACACACTATGCCGGTTGCACACGCCGTTCAAGCACTTCGGCATAAGAGAGGGCATGGTAGGGGATGATCGATAAATACAAAGCATCACAGCGGAACTGACAAGTGATCATTGTGCTCTCACGAAACTCGAACGTTCACAGCGAAGATCAATTACCATTCAAAATGCCGGGACCAAAATGCGACAACTGCAGTGGTAAGTGTTGATACCATTTTCTAGAAACATTATTTTCATACGTGATAGATAATTATGAAGTACTACAGAGTCTCCGAGTACTAGAAGTTTATACTGACATATTAAATTACATTCAAAATCCTGTTAAGCTTTCTTTTTATAGTATACTTTCTTATATTCGAACATTTACAGTAACTTATTTTTACTTTTTCTTTGTTATTATATAATATACATTGAACAATTTCTTTTGGAACCTTTTATTATTTTTAAATTATTTCTCATTGTTTAATTGTCTAATATAATAGTACGAGTTGTGACATTAAATTTCTGAATAAAAAACATTGCTTTTGTTTAAGTTTTTTTTACAAATTGTCGCCAAAAGAACATTTTAGTGAGTATTTTTTATGAGATTCTGTATGTCTGAATAGATGAGAAATTTAATAAAAGCACGTACTTGTTTGACTCGGAATTTCTTTGTAAAGTCTATAATATACGGGCCGCATGGCTATTGGGCTGCATAGGAAGGAATGAAATAATTTATTCATCAAGCACAATTGCTCCGTGCGCTCAATTGATGAGTTTTATCAAATTTCCACCTATTTTTACTGAATAATTTACGTTTTCTCGATAAATCGTGTAATATATGACATTCCGAAACATTTTTTAATTTATAATGTTCCAATTTATTATAGACAACTGCTGCCAGGACTGCAAATGCGGTGATTCCTGCAAGTGCTGTGACTCTGGATGCGGAGGTATTTATTTACATTCGATATAATTTCAAATTAAATTTTTTATAAAAGTAATATTTAATCGATTAGACTGTGAATAATGTTCATACCGTTTCACGTTTTCTGAATTAACTTGTTATGTTAATGACTGGCTTTATTCGGCAAAGAAGAAAATAAAATTAGTCTTCAACTTTATTAATCTTTTTCGTCTATTTTGTTTTATTTTGTAGTATCTATTATAAATGCATAAAGTCTGCAGTGTTTTTATCATTGAGTGTATTTTAAAGTAGAAAACTACGATTACGTCATAATGTATAAGTATTCGTCATGACATTACCGTGCCGTCTCTCAGATATTACGGTTTAATTTGCTTCTGAACAGAACTTGCAGGTTACTTCGATGGAATGTAGTCACGGTATTTTGCCTTGACTGTATGTGTTTTTGTGTACTGAACCAATGACCGTTTCACCGTGACGGTGTTAATGTCGGTTCATTAAACGGTTGAGTTACGATCTTGGTGTTTCAAACTTAAAGCTTTTACTGTTTTTAAAAAGCGTTAATCGTTTTATTTGTTGTACATTGTACAGTCTATAGTAGCATAAAATATAGTTGTACTAACTGAACTGGACACATAAATCACCTTTTTACGAGCGGCACGAGAATTATTCGGACTCTATATCTATATTATGTACTTTCAGGCAGTACTTCCTATTATAGATAAATCGAAGTTGTTATTCGACATTTTTTCTTAACTATATGCGTTCTATTTCTTTTACAGACAAATGCTGTTGCAAGTCTGGAGGGCAGTGTAATTGCAAACCCTGCAAATGCTAAATTGAGAACAGGACGCTACTAAATTGATGGTTTACAGTGGGATGGATGTCGCGACCATAAATCAGCAGTCGAGATTTTAGATGTCATTATCTACTTTAAGCTCTCTCTCTCTCTCTCTCTATCATCGGTATGATGACTAACGAAGTTTAACAAAATGTACTATGACTGTAATAACATGGAATTGCATTGAAACATGAGCTATATTATAGAAGCATACGAATGCATCAATAAAAATATGAAAAATCATTTTCTCATTTGTCACATCCCATTGCATTTATGCATGTTATATTTCATCGAATTATGATTTCTTGTATAATCATCACCATTTTCTTCAGAAATGGAATAAAGAATCCATAAAACGTTATTTTGATTTCCTGATTTTTATAAACATGAAACTCATTAAGTATAAGAAAATACAGTTATGTAACCTGAATATTGTACTTGTATAGAGTGTTTGCATTCAAAAATGGCTGAACTTGTTTATTGGGAAGTGGCGCGAAACAAGTGCAACTCGTATCAGTTTAAATGTTTAGTAACTGTGTTTTTATTGCTACATTGACGGTTGTGGAAAATTTATGCTTGAATTTATACCGTGCAGTTACACAGAACTATAAGAGCAGTTATCGTTTATTGACTTACCTTGCGTTGATAAGATACCTCCGATTTCGGTAGTGTAAACAGAAATTCGCTGACTAAATATGATTTCCGTCATCCAGGACAATAATCGTCTGAACTTATGTGTTTTTTACACTTCACTAATATAACAATGTTAAGTGATAAATTCTGTGTAAACATTAAAAACACTTCTCACGTCGATAATGATAAATAAACTACACAACAAACGCACAAACAACATTGACGCGTCAAGTTCACGATAATCGGCAATTCGAACTGATGTAGGTTTACTCAAATCTGACGTATGAGAATACATACTAAAAGAATAACTGTCTGTTATTTGCTAATTTTTTTTACCAATAACAGGCCCGCTTGGTGTACCGTGCACTAGTAACGCTCTCTTAATTCCGCCAAGGCTTTACAGATAGCGCCACCAGCGCTAGTGAAATTTCTAATTTAAATGAGTGTATCGTAATTTAAACCATAGTTTTGGTACTTGTGTCGCGTGATAAAGTGTGGCACTTGTGAAATTCGAAAAACTATTCGATTTTATTTGTTCAGTTACTGTTCATAGTGTATATATACTCATTTATTGCATAACAAGTTGAAGTGTAATACGTGCTGTTAGTGGGAGGCAAGTTTCAAGGATCTTCATTTAACGGATTCGGTAATAATATAACTTTTAAAAGACAGTTCTTCAAGATGGCTACGACAAGTAAGTTCAAACGTACTATTAATCATTTCTAGACTAAGTTTTGTCTCGGTAGGATATGTATCATCAACCGTTCTGTTGATTTTTGCCAGACCAACCAAATCTATTTGTTTTTGTAAATAAATTATAATGGACAAAATCTTGCAACAGTTATACGCAGAAACTACATACTTCTCAGTTTCTTTACACACTTTTGTTCGTAACGAACAAGTTCGGATAACAATGATGCAATCGAATGTGACAAAGTTTCTTTGCCTTATTTATCATATAACACTATTTGAATATTCGAACGTTCAATTGATGTTTTCTATGATTCGTTAAACAATGTTTTGAGATTCTACTGCATCAATATTTTATACGGAGCAACTAGTTCCAGAGAGACTCGCGCATCGAGTATTTTCTCCGTAACTTCTCGATTATTTAAAAGTACGAAATCGCTTAACGGAAGAACCGCGTAATTCAATTCCCTTGCTGCTAATCGAAAATGCGCCAGAAGGATCTGACGTTCGCATTAAATATTGAGCAAAGTGCACTCGGTTCCCTGTATTTACACAGACCGTATTGGTCCTTGCCGTGTCGTAGAACAGAGAGAATGATTGAGTTCGCCGGTATCAAACAGAGTTTACATGCCTCTGTTCTATACAGCCAATGAGAATTCTGTTGATCGATCAATCGTTGATCACCGGAACTGTATTTGGAATGTAAATCGACTAAAAGTCATAAAGTGGTGTGTTTCGGGGTAATATAGCACGATTCATTCAAAGAATTATGAAGCGAATCGTTGTTATCGCTTATTGTGAGTCGAGGCATTTGTTATATTGCATATTCCAGAACGTTCCTCGAAGGAATTTCAAAGCAGGGATGATTTCTTTAATAACATTTTGGAATCATGAATTTTACATTGTGTATTTCATTAATTTTCTTACAAGTAATCAAAGATCATTTTATGAACTGTAGGAAATATGTTTTACGGTTGCTTACAATTTTCTGTTTACATTTCTCATGTATTTCAAAGAGGACGCGAAATTTCAAATATTCATTCGTATTTTTCTTATTAAACAATTTAACTTCAGCCTGCGTAAAATACATGTTACCAAAATTTTGAACTAAATACATTACTAGCTACAGTGAAGACAAGCACGTACATACCTGTCTTAGGTCTATTATTTTTTTTATTCTTTTAAATTCCTCGCAACCTTGACCAGGTATTTCTTAATCGCGATAACTGAAACAGCTTGAACCTCACTTTATCACTAACTCAGGTTTCATTGCTGCCCCTCAAAATGAAACTTTAAGTACCATTGAATGAATTAATGCCGAGACACATTACACGACCGGTAGGCGAAACATTAGATCTGGGTCAAATGAAACTTTAATTCGACTTTGATAATCCGATTAATTATGCATTCGGACTTTGAGCGCAACACCAGTTCAAACAAGGGGGCAAGTCGTCTCGAATGCGGCACGCAAAGTGCCGCTTGCGTGCGAAACGGTTGCGAGGTAACATGGCTTTTGGTAAAAGCTGTTAAATTTATAATGACTGTCGTCGTCGGCTGTTGCGATCGACAGGCAACGACAAATAAAATATAATGACATTCGAATAAAAAATTCTCGAAATATTTCGTTATCCTGACATTGGTCACACTTTCTGTCAAATATTGAGCTCACAAAAAAGAAACTACTAGGATATCCTGTTCACCTTAAAAGTCTCATTAATCATTTTAATAATCACGTAGATGTCAAATTGAGTTCTATGCTTAAATTCAATTATTTATTCGTTATAAATGATATTAAATTCTTTGTGATTGTAGGTCTATCGATCTTAACATCCCTGTTCATAAATAACGTTATCAAGAATATGAAGTCTTATGATTATCATCAAATATCTTCACTTACCGGTAATATACGTGCTGAGATGGTCGTAGTAAATAAATTGCCCTTAAGAAATTAGATATTTCTTCATAAAGGGTTGTTTCGGCACACGTTGTAGCGAAAGGTCGTATAACTTCGCGCGAAGTAGACGAATGGGAACACGTTTCTTTCTTTACGTATCAAGTAGTAGACGGAGGAAGGAGGAATTATAGCTCACGAAGGCCTATAAACGCGGGGCGTAAGAAAACCCGACGAGCAACGAGGGGGCAGCAACTTTTAGCCCGCCGACCGGGGAAAGGTTCAGACCGTTAACGACACCCTGCGCGGCTTTAAAAACTAATATTTCCATCATTGTTAGCTTTTATGACGTGGCGAGTAACGCGGCCTCGTATCGTTCGGTTAAACGAAAAACTACGACGCGGAGCCGCGTTTCGATTCGTTATCGTACAATGTGGGTTCAAGGGGGGGATGGGAAAAAAAAATAATTTCATCGATTAGTTACCTTTCGGAGGATTTGTTTATCTTTATGGGAAACATGCGTGTTTGTGAACGGAGGTTCGACAAGTGTTTACATGTTGGGGAAAATACGCCTCTTTGAGCTTTATTATACAGTTAAATTTTCGAATCATGTTAGAGTAAAAAGAAAATACTGAAAAATGTTTATGCCAGCTATCAATTTCATTGAAGTGTTTATTTCTGTAATTGGAGGTAATAACTTTAATCAGTCTAGTCGTTTTTACCCTATTTTTCAAAAAAATATAAATTTATACAAAATTTGTCTGTAGATTGAAACTGTTTTTGCACTTCATACGTTATCGGTCTATAACGCACCTGTTTGTCAATATTATATTTGAGGTACGGTGAAATATTAACCGTTATTTCATTCTTTGCTCCGAGCTTCTTATAACCCGCCCAAGTTAAAACAGTCTCCAGAGACACTACGGCGCAAAACTTGAACCTCGGTAGGTGAGATCGTTAGCGCGAGGAGTGTGACTTCGCATTGTGTCTTGGAGTACGTCTTAAGTGTTAGTTTATTGTTACCCGCTACCCGGTGGGCAGGCTGGTCCTACATATTTAAGGTGGTCCATTAGTGCTCAGCCGCGTTTATGTTTCGGAATGATGGGACAGAGGACACGCGATTCGTCCAATTGTTCACTGAATTCATCTTCCTGTTCGCTCGCGAACAACAGTACACAAAATTTACCCATTAATAAAGTAATCGCTCGAATCGTTTGTTGTCGCCAAATTGGTCTTCTTGTTTTACGTCTCTGTTATATAGAGATCAATTATAGAGTCAATTATAGAGACGCTGCTTTGTCTCGGATCCGAGGTCTTTAAGGGAACGAAAAGGCAATTTTACCGACCGAGGACACGCGGTGGGCGGGCTCATTAAACTTTTCGTCGTTTCATCCTTTGGAGGAATCGTGTCGAGAGCAACGACTCCCGCGGGAACACCGGTGTGGCGCGATTATACCGACCGCCAAGAGAGGATCTACCAGAGGGAAGGATTATACGGCGTAAAGAAGAAGGGTTAAAATAGTCCTCCTGCCGTCGCGGAATGAGAATTCGAATGCTGTCAAGGGGTTCGTCCAAGTAATAGAGAGAAAGAGAGAGAGAAAGAGAGAGACTTTTTCATCCTCTTCGAAACGCGTCTTTGCTCCCCGTGTTTTCGCCTTTGTAGCACAACTCCGTCGGGTCCAATCGGTCGAAATTAATGTCTCGCTGTTATTAACAGAAGTTAGTTGAGCCAGATAGCGAAGAAACTAGAAACGACATGACCACGAGTATATTGTTGCGGTAACTGGCACGAAAAGGCGCAGAAATAGCAAGTTACGAAGGGAGAAGTTATAAGTTTCCGGCTCTTCTTCCTACGCCTGTCACCTAGTGTTTTCATCGTTAATGTAATTGACTGTCGGCGAAAGCGCCGATCTGGCAAGTAGATGATACATGAGACCAGTGTGCTCGGTTTCTCGTTGATGTCGCGGTCCGAGCTGGTCACCCGATTTATCGAATCGACGGTAAGGCGATACGATGGACGGATCGAATTATGCGCGACAAGAACAGGCTCTAGCCCCGTGATGCATTGATTTCCAACCGCAGTCTTGAATGACTTATTCTCTGCTTACGTGGTCTTTCCTCGTTTCCTTTTTCTTCGTAAATGAAACAAAAAAAAAAAAAACAGAAGGAATGTTCATGTACGAGATACGTTGTTTCCACAAAATCATTCGTTAGTTTCGTTCTCGTAAAGCTAAATATTCGAGCGTACAAGGTCTGTAATTAAAGTGTCTCTCGAAAACGTTTTCTCGGTTCTTCCCGTGGCGGCGAATAAACCGAAGAGTCGGTCGTTATCGTAAATTCTTAATCCGAATCGGGCGGTAAAACTGAAAGTTAACCAAGTTCGGTAACATTAGCCGTAACAATGCTCGCAGTAAGTTCTTACGGTAACGATGCTGTAACGACGGTTTCCGGACCGTCGCAATTTCTCGCGATAAAGTCACCGATGGGACCCACAAGAATTAAACTTGCTCGAGTCGGGACGGGGGAGTGGTATTTCGCCGATGGTGCAACCACCGACACGCGGGATTAAAATTTTACGATCACCGATTCTTCGTCGTTACTATTTCCACCCGGAACATGCCACAGAGAGAAACGTTCACGTCGATGTAATTGTCGCGTATAATTAGAAACACATACTCGAATGTAACAATTCGCTTGGATTATTGCGTTAGGAGTCACTGGAATAACAGGTGTATCCAGTCGCGGTTGGCCGTAAACTAATCAGGAATTCAGATCGCATAGACCAAAATTTTACCGAATTCCTCTGTAACGCGTCCATTATGGGTTCGCGGAAATTCGAATTGAAGCAGATTACCTGTTGGAAATTAGTCAAAACTAACAAAAGCCTCCGCCCGACCCTGTGGCATTCAGCGGTCGCAATCGCGGCTGGATCGCGATCCGCAATTCCGCAAATGGGGCGGTTCGAGCCTTCGAACAAAAGATGTAATAATTCTGCCCCTGTTTTCCAGCACCCCCTTTTCACTTTCCACCCCTCCTTCTTTCGCCCCCCCCCTTCCTGTTCACCCTGTATCTCTTCCGCTTTCTTCGTCCCTCTTCTCTATCGCTCCTTCTCTCATCGTCGAAGTCTCTCCAACCCTTACGAGAAACCCTTTGTTTGCAAAACAAACAAGAATCGTTTGCTCGCAAGAGTCAGGGACTACGAGTAGCAGAGGCACCGAGGCACGAACGATGGTTGCAGACGGACGGCGTGGAATTTTAATTACACGAATATTATCGAGCCGCGTGTCGTAATTACATTATTGGATTTGGCAATCGGCGATCGACGAGTCGTATTAATTTCCCGGAAGCCAGATTCGTTAATCGCTCGAAAACGATGGACCTTGGTCTAGATTTCTCTTGTAATGGTGTAATTTTTTTTCGTTCTTTTATTTCGGAGTTGTTACTCCGCCAGACGAATTCGCTCAAAGAGGTTTTATTTAATATAACCGAGAGCGCAGTTCTGTCGGAGTGGTTGTGTATCGTATATTCCCCGGTCATGATGAATGAATCCGCGCCTTTTTAATATATCGGCACGGTAAAATGTCCCCGGCGATCTGAATGGGCGACATTGTAAACATTTTAATTAAAGTCCCCGAAGGATATTTAATTTTGAATAATTAATGGTCGCCCGCCGAAATTCATGCATCCCGGACAATAGCCGTCGCCCTCTCGATTACTCTTGATTTCATTATACGAATCAACAGCCGCCGGACTGGCGGCTATTAACCATCCTTTTTTTTTTCGATCACCCTCTCTACCTTCTCTCCGCTTCTCCTTTGTTTGCCAACAACAACAACAACAATTTCGTTCGATGACACGTTCGAAACAGCCTATCGACGCGTGCACTCGAAACTTACGGGAAATATTTATGTATCGTTCCAAGGGGCGACGGGCTGGATGGTTTATCGTTTCTGTTAAACGGACACGCGGAAATAATGGCAGAATAAATAAAGCCAGAACGCGTCTTCGCGTGTTGACACTTCGTCCGGGCGTTTCCGTTTGATTCTCGATATGTAAACGGCTCTCCTGCATCCCCCTTGAAGTTGGCCCCCATCGATGCTACCCTCGCGGCCGGGGCAGACTTGAACGTTTCTTTCCCCTCCCTGTAACATATTCCAGGCACGAATTCCACTTTCTTATATATTTATGCATTCGCGGAAACGAGACAATACCGAAAGATATAGAACAAAAGTAGACCTCCGGAGGTCACTCGAATATCAGAGGGGAAATTGCTCTGCGTTCGTATCCACAACGATTCGAGCTACTTCTACTACCTCGTTCTGCCGTGCAACACTGTTCCGAAAAAATATTTTTCATCTCGAGTTTTTAAGCACAGTCCTAAAAGAGAGACACCGGAGGCGCGCCGCGCATCCCTTTATACCTTGCGGAAGCCATTTTACCGCTGTAACGATTTTATGGTTTGGCAACTGCAAAAACGAACCGGGAACAAACCGGCGAACAGCAAAAATAGAAAAAAAAAGGAGAAGAAGTATATATCAAAGTACAATAACAGTGTGCAGTGCGCGTGTGTAGTGTACCTTTTGACCGTACTTACGCACCCGTGAAACTCGATTTTCCATCGAACGGCGGAGGGAGGGAGTACTGGCTGAAAGACGGGTATATCCGCGTGTTTCGAACTACGCGCCAATTTTCTTTGAACAACGGTCCTCGCGTTTCTCGCTAGCGCGCTGACAATGGCACGGAGCGGATTCAATAAAACCGCAACAATAAGGGCGAAAACGACGGGGTCTCTGGCTGCTGCTGCGGGTGGAATGGTGGCAAGGAGAGCCTCGATGGAGGGTGGGGGTGGTTGTAGCGGCGCGAGAATGGGGGTAAGCGTAGGGTAATTTGAATGAAGAGACAAGAGACAATGCGTGGGCGAAGCCCGGAACAGAGGAGAGGAGGCGGCGGCGAAGGTGGGTGAAAACAACCGCGGAATCAAATTAGAGACGGTGGGATGGGCCAGGTGGAAGCGCCGCCGGAGGGAGAGGGGATGAAGCTCGAGGACGAGTGAGAGGAGGTAGGGGGTAATTATATTTACAAGTGGCAGATCTCAAAAACAAAGGACCTCAAGATTGCTCGATTCATTCGGGCAACTCCTCCCCCATCCATCGAAGAGTCGCCCTTTTTCCTCGGTATCCTTTTTCGGGGAAAAATCGTAGCCGATTAGCACTTGAAACGGTCCTCCATTGTGATACGAGAAGATCTATTTATCGTTTATTTCACGGAATGTATGCATAGAGACGATGCTTTTTACGACCAGACGGGAACGATTATCGGGGAATATCTTAAAAGAAAAGATTTTTTTCGCGTCTGTAGACATACACTTATTGTTACTTACTGTGAATGCCAGATCTTGAGTTCGATTGGAGAGCCTCTTGTCTATGATAAGCAGTTGCCTGTTTTGTAAAAAATGTCATTCTAGCGTCTATCCCAGAAAGGTATTGTATCGTCAAATTAAATTACACAGTACAATCGAGCAAATATCATACCAATGGAGCGTGTAACGAGTTCTTTCACGGTATGATTTTTCAAAGGTTTCAGGGACCTCCCCTCGAAACCTTTGAATTTCCTCTCTCGAGGTTAGTTGACGTGAAACGATAAAACACATTTAAGAAGCACTTTAATTCTGTTCGGTGTGACTTTAATAGAAATAAGGAAAGTAGGTTTTCATTATTCCTGCAATACCCTGTCGTCTTTAGTTTCTTTTTCGCACTTCCGTTGTACTATTTCAGGGTTGATCTTTATTCTATGGAGAGAAACTGAAATATTCTGAATAATATTGTGAATCATACGAGGTGAAATCACATAGTGGGGAAGAATCGAGAGTCGGAAATGTTTTCACGCATTTTTGACACGGCTGATCTTTTTCAAAATTAATTTCTCACAATGCGTGAAATCTATGAGAATCTTTCTAAACGTTGCCCTGGTTATTGTACTCGATCTCACCCTCGGCATCATCGACCCTTCTCATATACATTTTCATATATGCTCTCCTACCGGACAAAGTATTATGAGAACATATTTCGCATACTTTGACTGCTGCTTGCGAATTTCTATTATTACAGGTGTACTATTGTCGCTTTCTTCCCTATAGAATTGTATTCTTCCTGCTCTTGTACGAAGTGGCACGTGTTTTCTGGAAATATGTCAGCGATTGAAGATTCTCGGAGTTGTCGGTTGTAACACTTATTGGAAATATTCTTACATCTTCTATTGTACATAACTCTGGTATACGCAATAACCGAATCTTATTGAAAAATATTATCCATATACTTTGTATATTCTTATCTAAAAGTGTCTCTGAATCTATGTCTTGAAATAATTTTTAATAATACTTGTCATTCAAGAAGATTGCTCTTTATCTCTCATTTGATTTCATAGTCTCAATTCTTACGTCATCAATACCAGCACTTTTCCATAAGTAGGCTATCTTGTAGATCATTTAGTCTTAACACTCTTTGACCGAAATATTTTTTCAAGCTTCCTGAGCCTTCAATCCCTAAAGCCCTGTACCATCAATACTCTACCGTTCTCAATCACTAGTTGACTTGGTCTTATTGTCATTGGCACCGCAATACAGTTAATACTCCCACCTTTTCATCAATAGAATACTTTTTTTGCGATTTACACTCCTACTGACGAGCTTATTCAAAACCAATCATCTCGAAGCACCTTGATGATAGTAGGAGACCATTATAGAATGTTTTTTTAATTTGACGTAGTTTTCAGTATAACTCGATTCGAGGATCAACATAAAACTATTCGTTTAAGAAGATCCGTTTGTTACCATTAGGAAGCGAAGTGTCGGATTAAATCGCAGATGCGATCGTTATTAGCGATGCAACAAAAAAGAGGCGCGAAAGAACGAAAAGGTTTTACTGCCCGGATAGAAGTGGAAAGCGGCGAATGTGCAGGGACATTTGACGCAGCCCTCCACCCGTCGCGTTATGGAATTTTTGCGGGACGGCTTTTTTTAATTGATGCAATTCAAACCAGTCAGCCAGCCAGCCGCGCTCGTAAAACTTTTCGTCGCCTTTTGCACCACTTGAATTCGAAGTTACGGCAGTTTTCTCCTGCATTCTCCGCTTTTTTTTTTCACGGTAAACGATACCTCTGGGAAATATCCTGTCTCGGGACCAAACAGGACAAAAAGGATGAATTAAACAATATCGCGTCTTATATACGCGACGAAGATTTCGTGAATTTCGATGGAACTCGGAAGTTCTTAAAAAATTTCACGCGGTACAATCCCTGTACGCGAAGACGAAGCATTAAACATTATCGTTCCGATGTCGGGCGAAAAAAAAAGCAGCAGAGAGCTATTCGACGAGCGTCTTCCCCGCGTGCTCGTTTTCGCATAATGAAAAGCTTAGCAGTTGGTTTAACTTGGCCGAGGGATTAAGTTTACCTCGTTCCAAGGGTGCCAGAGCAGCGTGGAATTTCTGCCTCTTATTTTTCCGCTTCTTCGCCCCCCCCCCCTGCTGGAAAAGAGCGGCCGGGTAGGTATTTCTTAATTAGCGGCAAGTATCTCGCTCCACGGAAGCTGCCTTATTAATTAATATTACAGAAAGTAGTCCCGCTGTCGTTCCGTAGACAAGGCGAGATTTTCTGGCAATCGAACGTTTTGTCGATCTAACTTCCGATCGCGTGATTGGTATATTTAACCCTTTGAAGACGGACATTTTTGATAATCGAATAGACGGCAGTACCTGGGTCCAGATAGACCCTTACTTATCTGTGTTTCGATGAGTTTTGGAACAAATTTCTTTGGAATATGCTGGCCTTTGTATAAAATGCTAATATAGACAACTGTACGTATTAGTTCGTTTCCGTAAGCTGTAATGATGCCGTCGAGTTTATTGAATCTTGGGTCAAAATATATCTAAACACCGTCGTCGGTGGGTTAGCAAACCGATCATTGTTTTTAAAGAATTTTGAACAATCACACTATTGTGATCCCAGCGATCTATTTTCTCACGTATTCCTCTCTATTCTATGGTATTCTTTCCACTCGTCGCCTTTCAAGAGGTATCGTTCAACCAGAAGGGTTCAAGAGGGATACTCGTTGCACGGAAAAGCTCGGAAAAGAAACTTCTTCGGGGGCGCAGTAAAACACTGCCGGAGGGGTGGTCGGGGTCGGAAGAAAAGAAACTGTGAGAACGAGAAAATGGTTATTTGAGCAGCTAGCCGTATACTTTGACAAAAGGCAACGGTTAGGGGGCGGAAGGAAGGTAGAAGGAGGCGGCGTGGAGTGGCGGGTGAAGTGGCCAGGCTACCGAGCGAGAAGAAAAATATGTAATATCGCCCGGGGCGTTTTAATAAACCGAGTTGGCCAATCAAAGCGGGCGCTAAGGAGGCTTTTCTTGCCTTTTAACGGCCGCTTTTACGCCCGTTTAAATCACACTTCGCGCCTCCCGCTAGTCGTCCAGAATAATAGGGGTGTGGGTGCTGCTACTGCTGCTGCAAGAAGCGTGCAAGCTACCGAGGGGAGAGGGGCAAACGGAAGAGAAAAAATATCCAGGAAGGAGTAGAAATATTTTTATGACCGAACGGCTGCGAGATTGAACCGGAGCGAGAACAGGGGGTTGTGTGGGCGGGGGGAGGAGGGGGTGAAAATGTGACAAACAAAAGCGTAGGTAAGAAAGAGACAGATGGGGCAGTGGGGGAAGGGTGGCTGGTTTTACGGTATGGAATGGGCCAGGGAAAAGAAGGAAGGGACAGGAAAGATTGGTTGCTTTGTAACCGGTGCATGGTACGATACGCTCGCGATTCCCCGGGCCAAGAGAATAAACGCACGCACATCGCGGTGGCTGCGGCGCGGCCGGGTGTTGCACACACTCGCGGCGACCGCGATAACGTACACCACGGTTCGGTGGACGAACGGTAAAAAAATGCGAAAAATTTCGCGTTTTGTCCAGCCTCCATTTTTATTCGCGTCGGTTTTTTCACCCGAGCATCGCGTCCTCGTTGAACGTCGGTCCGCGCGCTTCACTCGCCGCGGCTGGCCGGGACACGCGCGCTCATCGGCCGGATATTATTTCAGTCGGCGCATATTTC
>NW_015373942.1:387011-478569 GCF_001272555.1 Dufourea novaeangliae | reverse complement strand
GCTCTTCCGTCGCCAGACCCGCGTCCCTCTTCCATTCCCCCTCCCCCACCCACTGTTCGGTTGGTCTCCTCTCCGCGTGTTACGTCCACTCTTTTCGCCATTCCGTGGACTCACGTGGATCAACGGGCCGCGCGCACAGCTTTTAATAATAATATTGTTTCAAGGACCGCGAGGAGCGCGATGCGTTCGTTCCTTCCCTTTTAATCACGTTCAACGGATGGAATACCGGTGGAGGGTGGCGGGGGTCCTTTTTTTTGGGCCACTCGTCTCTGAATACGTTCTCATCCGTGCTTTATCGTGGAAAAATACGGACGGTGGAACGATTACCGGCAACGTTCGTCACTGGCCCGGAAAAATTATCGGAATTATTTTAGGGTTTGATATTAAGCGCGGAATATATTGGTATCATGAAATTGTAAATATCGTTCGTTACGTGATTTAGCTGCAAATTTGTTGGGTGGAGAAAATAATTTCTGAGAAACTGATTTTCGTATTTTTGTACGTCACAGACGACGAATGTGAAAATATTGATTTTTTTCGGGGGGAGGACGTTACTGATGATCGAATAGATCATTTACACCCTTACTCATCTATCATTAGATGTTAGATGTTTCGGACTGAATTTCTTCAAGATATGCTGGTCTTCTTATAATATACTAATATAGACAACTGTATACTTTAGTTCCTTTCTGTAATCTGTAAACTGCGAATTTTCTGCACATATAGCTTATATGATTATTTAAAACTTGGTATACCAAAATATTTAATGAAGTTTGATGGGGACCCAATTTTATTTGGGACTTAGTGGAATCCCTAATAGAATTTCTGTCTGATACTAGTGTTTGTAAAATGGATAAAAAATACCTATACTTGCGTAAACATCCACAGTATAATAATCTGAAATAGTGTGTAAAATTTCCGAAATCCTAGGTTAAAATCGACGCAGACACCGTCCGAGAGTTACAAGTATCAGTGATACGATACAATGACAGGTCTCTAAGCTTCATTAAGTTCGCGAATGATGTTATTAGAGGTGTATTAAAATACTTCCCCTTACCGTAAACAGGTATAATTAACACCTAAGATTAACAAGGTGATGAAATCCTGTCCAGGTGAAGTTGTTTAAGGGCATCCGTGATCCACGCGCATTAAATCAGTGGTACGACGCAGTTGAGCAGAAACTTTCGTATTGGCGGCGAGGTAAAGTGGCGCTTGTACCGACATTTTGTACAAACAGGAATAATCGCTGACCAATTAGACGGGAGGGGGTTCCATAGTCGGGCGAACCTTCGAGCAGCTAGGTGCGCCGCGGATAATCGCGGCCATAAATAACATTTATCGGAGGCCCTGCGGTCTAATTGCCAATGATTACCATGGGCAGCACGAGAAAAATTGCCAATTTACATCGAATGCTCGCTCTTTCTACCGCGGCGGTTACCCGCCTTAGTTTACTTACCAACCAGACGTTCGATCGTAGATAAGCGGTGGTTCCTCTTACAAAATCGGCCCCCGCATTCTGTTACTGCGAACCCGTACGTTCATTGGATGAATCCTGTTACACTGAGTTACGTTGAAAACTGTGTTCTCCCGTCGATCTTTTAATACCGAGTAATTTTCGAGCGTTTTTCCGTATACTTTGAGAAGCAAATTTACATTATAAAAAAGGCCTGTAATGTGATACTCATTCTTTTTTCGTATACATCTGAATTTTATTGGGTCGTTCGGATAGTCTGTTGCGTTCTGCGCACAGTGGCTTCGTTACCTTCCTGTCGGTCGAAGGAATAATTGTTTGATCCAGGTGAACAGGTACTTTTTTTCAGGTATGGATTGAATGTATTTTCTGTACAAGTGACACTGAAGTTAATTGAAAAATGGAAAGAAATTATAATATGATTGTACATCTGCCCTTAAGAAAGCTACCTTTCCGAATAATTTAATATTTAGAAAAAAAAATCCAGGATAATCTATCTTCCTACAGCACTCGATTTCCCGTGTTACGATTCAAACTTACCCTCAAAGTGTCCATACACGATTACGGAATGCCCCGCGCAGACGAAACAAGAGGGAGACATTTCGATTTACTTTATGGAACCGTCAGACGTTTCCGGCCCTCGGCGAAATTTCGATTCGAGCTTCCAGAAATCACTCCCTTTTCGATCTCCGGTCCGGGTTAGGTGAATCTGGATTTCGTTTTCTTACCGTCTTCTTCTCTTTTTTTTTTTTCTTCCTGTTCTCGCGGCGAATACAAGGCGATGATACACGCACGCGTGTTCACGCCCGAATAGAGTTGGATTCCGCTCTCCTGAATACGCAATGCGATTTATTCGTAACGCGGCGTATAAAACACAAAGGACCGCGCGCGTATGATTGGTAAATTATTGAGGCACGCCGAATTTGTCGGCCAATCACGTAGCGGTGTTAAATAATTCAGAGGAAACGCGCGAAGGATGCCAGGAACGTAGGGAAAATCTCGAGACAGTTCACGGGGATGCGAAAGATGCTTCACACCTTCGCTTCGTAAACTCGTGGGCCACGTCGACGAAATCAATAATATCCCTTTTTATCCATAGACAACGAAACGGACACCGTGGTAACATCGAAACAAGTAATTTTATTTCAATTAATATTTCTATGATAGAACTATGATACAAAACATACCTACACTAACGAACTTACACACACTTCCTTACGTATTCCCGTTCAGAGTTTCTTCCTCTTCTTTCTTTCTCTTTACATGCATCGTACACTCGTGTTCGGCGTATACGAGACGAGACGGGATTCGGTTTGTTTTTTTTCGCCTTTTAGATAAGCGGCTTGATTATAATGCGACCCGTTCGTCCCGATTGGACACACGACGAATAACGCAACGACAGTCTTAGTGATCGAGCCATTAACATCGGCCGCTACTAATCGTAATCCGTACGAGTTATTTGGTTACACAATCGGTTAGTAGTCGTACGACAAGATTATAATGTGTGTGTGTGTGTGTGTGCGTGTGTCTGTTTCCGTTTTTCACAGTGAAACGTCACGGTGTTCTCCGTTCAGAGGAGACGCTTAGCGTTTAGGAACTACGCGCGTACACTCGTAACATTACGGAGTATCGTGGAAGTATTCGTTTATACCCTAATACGGCGTGGGCATTCGCGAATCGTTCGTACGACAAAAAAAAATATACGAATGAAGTATAGTACGAACATTTCGAATAGGAAAACTTGGCAATAGACTTGGTGAACGACGATAGGCTTACCTGGACACATCGATAGCGTTACACGAAAGCCAATATCAACGAGAGAGTCGAACCTGCAAACGACACACACATCCTTGTCGCGCGAGAACGGTAGGTACTACTCGCCCAGGAAAGTGTTCGTTTGCCACAAAAATTATCGCGACGCACGAAGGACGTAAGCCTATTATCGTTCGAGAGACTGCGAAACTCTTTTTTTTTTTTTTTTTTCTTTTACGGAGGCGTGCCGCCGACAAATCTCCGCGAGCGTATGGCATAAAGGAAATAAAACATTTTCTATACGGGTCGCGCGACGGCTCTACGGGTTACTGATACCCCGGCTGGGCCAATCCGAGAGAAAGAGAGAACTTTCGGCATAACTCAGCCTCGTTATCTGACTCGCAAATAAGGCAAACGGAAAAGTTCGCGACATCAATCTGGCCCTCTACCGGGAGATTCGAAGTTGAAACAATGCTTAAGTCACCCCTAACGTATGAGCCCCAAGGGGGTGGCGAGGCTGGCTTGGCTTCGTTGTTGGCTGCTGGCTGGATGGCGTAGCCCCGGCTACCGATTCGATCTGCCAAGCCGACCTCGCTCACCAATTTCACCCTGTGGCCATTCCTCGAGTTCTCTACCTCCGGTGGCCACGTTGGTCCGGTAGTCCGGTAAAGCTAGATTTACCGGCGTATCCCGCAACGGACAGCAAAGTCGACTACAAGAACGGCCAAACTTTGATCACCCCTGAGCATTCAGTTTACCCGCATTGTTTCCCCGTGAGTGCTAACCTTCCTGAAGCCTTTGTCTCTCTCTTTCTCCCAATCTCTGCATTTGATTCTCTTCGATCTGTTCGTTTCATCCGTTCCCCAACCCCCGTTGATTTTTCGAGTCTACTTTAACCCGCGAAATTCGAACAATTAAACTTCGTCTAAACAGCACCAATAGTTTCACGCGCTCGATTCGTACGTACAGTCTTAAGAGGGTCGCTTAACCGCCTGGTACCGCTCGTTGCGGTAAATACGTGTCGAGAGGATATTCCGCCACGGGCTGAGAAATTCGATGAAAGCGCGCGAGTTGAATCCGTTTCAGTCCGTTTGCCCGTTGCGAAGAATTCGATTTGTTGGTTTAGCGACGTTTTCGAAATGCGACAAGTGTCGTCTTATATCTAAGGAAATTTTGCTGAGAGTTATCACGAGTTTTCTAGTTTTATCGCAGAGTTTCGCCGTTGGAATGGTCTCTTATCGTTATTATTCTTGAGTGATAGCCTCGATCGTGAAAGCGGGCCACTCGAGTATTCCAGTGGCACAAGCGGAATCTCTTCGAGAGTGTCTTCGGTACGGCAGTCAGGACGTTGACAGAAGAGACGTTCGTGTCCGTTAAAGAAATTTGGCAACGCTTTCGCGATCCGATCGATCCGCCAGGGTGGGGGGGCCTTACTTCGTTTGTCATTTGGTGTCGTAAGGTGTTTGTGCATTGATACCGTTTAAATTATTCATGGGGTTCTGGATGTTATGGGCGCTGGAGCTCGTCGGCGCGGGATACCCATTGTGGTTATGGGTTGTCTCTCCGTTTGCGTGTCTCTGCGGGCTTCCCGTGGATAGAGTCTGAAAGACAAAAGTACCATAAAGTTAAAACGGGGTTTGACAATTAAAACAATTCGTACGTGTAAATGAAACTATAGAAAGCGTAACGCTTAGTTTGTGGCAGAGAAAATGCATTATTCACGGACATTTAATATATTACAACCTAATATTATAAAATAAAATAACCTAATATGCGAATTCTTTTTGCGCGAACAATTCAAGGCTTCTCTTAATCGTCTATAAATCTACCGGTTCCGAAAATATAGGGAGGTACCCGCGGTCCCATAATTACATTCGCAATCAATCGACCAGGCAGCGGCTTAATCTGATTCGAACAATTATTCAAGACAGAGACTTAAAACTCGGAAGAGGGGAAACGTTCTCGCAGACGAAAGGGGTTGGACGCCACTAACGAATTCGTTTTAGACGCGGTGTTCTTGTTCGTGTACCCCCTCCCATCCCATCGTCTACGGTTCTACTCGAAAAACAAAAGCCCAGAAGAACGAACTTGTATCTCAACTCCGGTCCGTGCAACTCAACTTGGGCGTTTCCTCCTGTCTCTCCTATCTTTTCCCTCTCGATATCCCACCATGTTCGTGTCCCTTTCTTTCTCCTACGCTCGTTTGTCTCGGTCTTTAGTCTCGACTCTATCCGCGAAGCATATTCACGGGAAACAAGAGAGAGAAAGATGGTACCCTCGCAGGGAGGAATGGTAGAGGGTACCGCGGGGAACATGAGATGCCGCTAGGATAGGTAAGTGCCGTTGAAAACTTTAAACTTCGTATCTCTAGCTCCGCGCTGTTCCCTTCGCCATCAGTTTCTCTTAGTTTCGCCGGCGAAGGTGTTAAATTATACAGGCTTAAAATTCGACAGACCGTGCGGCTCAGCCCCTCTCGACCAGAGAATCCTCCCTTACCATGATTTTACCCCGTGAGTGGATCACGCTAACTTTCGCACGACGAACGGTACCGCCCGTTTTCATGATTTTCCCCGTCGTCGCAGCCGTGGCATTACCGAACTGCCTTGGACCCGCGCAGATCGACCGAGTTATTTTCTACTATATCATCAGGAGAAAGAAGGCGAAGATAAATGCCTGGAATAATTCTTGAGGGAACATTGATAAATACAGCCCAGCCACCATTTGAAAGTCCAGAAGTAACACCAGGCGACCGAGAAGGATTCACGGAGTGGCGGGACCTAGTAATTAACTCGTAAATAATTACGATAAAAATGACAAAGCGCCGCTAAAAGAAATGCTTTATCACCCCTCCCGGCTAAGGGGCCGAGTTCTCTCTACCGAGGCAAGAATTTTCTAAATCTTCTTGCCGCAACGAGAACCCTTTTCAGTCCTCCCGGCGAACCTCTACCGGACTCTTTTTCTCCTCCTCACCCTGGCACAACCACCCTTCGGTTTTATCTTTTTCGCTCCGCACCTTTCGCTCTCTTTCGCTGTTCCTTCCGTACACCCTCGGCCGGGTACCCTGCACGTAATTAAGAAATCTCCGTGGAAGGCTACGGACCACCGTTGGTCGGTACCACGGGTTAAATTAAGTCTATGACTTATTCAAGTTTTATCTACAATTGCCAGAGGAGGAATTACCGTGCCCGTGGATTTACTGCCGTCTTTGTAATCAAACGGCACGCGCTCCGCTACAGGATGTCTTCCATGGTCGTCAGGGATACTGTTTTTGGGGGGCTGGCCCATACCAACTATAAGTCACTTTAAATAATCGACGATAACATGGAACGGGTGGTACAGAACGATCCTTGCTTTCTGCACACCGATAAAGACGACTCTGTATTCGAAGGGGCACGTAGAAATTAGCCAGCGTTGTCGGTGGATCAGAATCCCCCTGGAGTTATGATGGCCTGGCGTTTCTCGGGGCTATGGTACACCAAGAAGAGAAGAGCAGAGAGATCCAGATATCTTGGGGGTTCAATGGGACTTCAAATTCTGAGTGTTCAGATGTATTAGGGGCGAAGTTCTAGGTATTAACGGGTTTTGGCAGGATTCAGTCTTCAGTCTTCTCCTCAAGAGGTATCAGAACCCTTAAAAACCCAAGACAGCTCGAGAAACACAAAATAAGAACCCTTTTCACTATACAAACCAACATCAGAAAAACGCACACCTCTCCCAAAGATCCACAACATCAATAGGGATACAGGCTACCACTTGCACCCAATATGGAGATCCCTCCTGCCAGTTTTTTAATTGTTCAGCTGACCGATTAAAAAAGTCTTAGATTGCAATGAATCGTCACAAAAGCAGGGTCCGCTTCGCACGCACCAGTATCAGTCTGTCATTCGATCCCCCAAGAAATTAGATGCAATGCTTGCGAAATACGCGGCAATTAATTCCATAAGGACACGGTTTACAGCCGGAAGCCTCAACAGTGTTAATTGTATGATGCTAGGTCATGAAAGCCTTAAATCTCTCATCAAAAGAGTTGGTCAGATAACCCTGATATATGCAGTTCCATAGATTTCGTGGATTTCTCTTCAAAATGTTCAAATATCTCAAGTTTTCTTATACTCTTTACTATCATCGCAATTATTTAATTCTCAGTAGAAAAACGACAGTATTTTTTTATTTGATCCGATCCAGACCTTTCCCATACGACCACACTAGCACATCGTAAGCGAGCTTCCACGCGAGTCTTCCGCCCGTGAATAAGACATTAATCGCGACTCGGCGTGAAGGTGAAGGCAGTTTGTAACTGACGGTAAATGCGGACCATCGGCGGAGGGGTTTGCCGGGAGCTTGGGAGAATCGCGTGTCATTTGTCCGTTGATCTCCCGCGGCTGGGAACCGGCCAGGTGCTAGCTAGTTCCTCCACAGTGGCGCTTTTCTTACGCGCAAAAATTAGCGCCACCCTCTACAACCATTCACCCGGCCCCCCTTCTGCACCTCGATCCTCGGCCTGGCTATCCGCGGCCGGAAGGCACGAGATGAGAGAATTAGGCGGGTCGTTTATCGAAGGAGGATCATTTGGAACAGAATGCCACGAACCTCGCCATTATACCCGGGGATTATTATATCGCGAAGGATTCCGTTAACGTGCTTCATCATTCGAGATCTCCGTGTGTCTCGTTGCGAAAGAAATAGTGGACGAAATAGACCCTCGGGTAGAGATAATGATTGTTAATTAAGGGAGAAAAAAAAGTACTCGTCAGGGAGTAATATTTCGAGGATTTCAAAGACATTTGTATTAACGTTCAGCCGTACATTTTTTTGTTGTTGTCCCGTGCTTTACGAACGCGAGATTACACGCTATTCTGCCAGTCAATTAAACTCGACGTTAGCGGTTTGCCTGTCGCGCACAAGTGCACAGGAGTTGGTCCGCGCAATAATCGTTGTAAAAGAAAGCCTGGACGACCGTAGCCGTGCCGTTGTTTCACAACTAAACTCATAATCTCGCATAAGCTCGCAAACCGGGCTTTTCCATGTGAGTTTTCCTATGCGCGTGCTGCGCGTAAGGGGCCACCCCGGAGGCTTTACCTGAAATTCACGGGAGCCACGGTGCATCTAATAATACGTTCATTAACAAAAACGACGTACGTGCCGATGCGACGGCGGATATTTCTTTGCCTCGTGTCTATGCTTCCTTTAACATCTTTCTCGTATTCTATACTTTTTCGTAATTTCGTGTTATCTACTGGAATTCTAGCTCGTGTTTTCAAGCGAGAACATCGTGCTTCGGTACACCTGCCGTTCGATAAGGATGACGAATATTCCGAAGTTTAATTTAATTCAGGCCGCCTGCGCGCACGTCTCGCGAACTTTAGAGGGTCTAATCGTCTGGAAGAAGTATAGAAGACGTTGTAATACCTTATTCGCCCGTACGAATCTCGTACTGCACATTGATCCTCTTAAATTCCCATGTAGTCTCCGTCTTGGCATTAGCATATTATCTCTTCCCCTTCCCCCCTCCCTTTCCCCAGCGAACCTCCTTCGCCTGGTACTCTCCCGTTCCTCTTTCCCCTAGTTCTACCCCCTTCAACCCTCTGATTCGCGGAGGACTTTGCAGACACTTGAGAGTTTGTTTTAAAACTCAGATAATCGTTTCGAACTCCCTCTCCCGTTCCACGATCTTTCTCTCTCTCCCTGTCCCCGATTTCATCCCGTCCTTGTTCCAACCCCGTACGACGTCCCAATCCCCTTTCCCGCGTCGCGTTCCGCTTTCTCCGTCGGGGTCTCGAGGGGAAAATTAGATCAAAATAAGACTTCTCGCCAATTTTTAAACGCGTTACACTCGTCTCCGTGGGACGGGACAGGGGACGGATTACGGGTCGTTCATAGGAAGTTTCACGACGATAAAAACGATCCTAACGATCCTGGCGATCGATCGCGACAACCGTGGACGTCTTTCCTAAACGCATCTAAAGACCCCGACTGACGGTTTTGATGGATGAGCCGGGTTGCCTGTTTTCAACGAGTCGGTCGCTTGTAAGAGCCCAGCCGTCGTGGAATATCAGAAGTGGCTGTCTGAAGAATACGACCGATGGTAATTGAATTTATCGAGGGTGATGACCGTCGTTTTTTTTTCTTCCTCCATTCCGCTGCTCCTTTCTCACCCCCCAACGCTGGCTACCTGTTTACCTTGGCTCACTTCGCACGCTCGAGTTATCCGGTAAACGCCGCACGCCCGGGCATTATTTACAAGAGTCGGATCGGGGATCCTCCCCGGGCACGGCCAGCACCGGCTGAGAAAGATTGGGACAGCTGTCTGTTCTCAGGCAATCAGAAAAACTACCATTTCTCCTCGTTTCACCCAAGGCGACTCCGCTATTCCCATAGCCACGGCTTAAGGAGACGCGTAACAGCGTGGAGGGGGTCTGGCAGCTGGCTCCGGCTGGGACCGAGCACCCTCTTCGCGGTTTTTAAGAATCTTAACGCCCTTCCTTCTTCTCTTAACCCATCCCCTCTTGATTTTGTCAAGCCGAGATAGCACCACCGACACTTTGCATTTCGTCGCGACGTCTAATTCCAGCAGCGTGGCTGGTATTTCCAAGGGGTCGGAGGAGGGGGTGTATCCTTTCTTCCCTAACTCCTGTTGATCGTCGTCGTCTTCGTTCTCGTTTTAATCCGTTCCCACGATCTTCTTAAATATGAAATACGTTCACCCGTTCGCGATATGTAATTATATTTTTATTATTAAGGTATTATTGTTTTCCTTTACCTGGAAAATTATTCCGGGGAAATAATGGTTCATCAGCATTGAATAGATGATGAATCCCCTCAACATAGGACAGTTTCGCGTTCGTTACGTGACAATTAACGAGAGGCGATTCGTGATCTGACATTATCTATCCCGTCAACCAGCGGCAACCGGAGACCAGGCTGTCCCCGACGATCGTCTTTTCCATTCAGATGCTAAATGTCACGGCGACATTTACCGAGGAAATAGAACGGCTCTGTTGGATGTTGGGTTGGCAGACACCTTTGAGTGTTCCCGCCGCCGCCGACGTCGCTGCGATCGAAGGTATTCACGCTCCGGCAACGACATGTCAAGAGGGATCCATCAGGCTTAACGTAATAGATGCGCAAACGACATTAGCATGCCACGCCGATTATTGGCATTAGTCTGCCATCCCGTTATTTCGCAGAACGGTCATTTATAACCCTCCGCTGGTAAACCCTACGGCGTAATCGATACTCCCTGAACGGTTCACGGATCCGCGGAACATCAAAGTTGCAGTCAGACTTGAGAAATCGTGTTCCGTATAAGCTACGCTTTGATGATTATACGATTCGTTTTTCCTTGATCAAAAGGGTGTGATACTGCGGTGATATGCATCCTCATTCTCAATTATCTTCCGTTATTTTGACGATATTCTGAATTGAAATTATATTACGATTTAATTAAAACAAAATAGTGGATTGAATATTGGCACTTTCAATATTTAAAAGTGAAATGAATTGAACGATAATTTTGTTGCACGATTATTCGAACTCATGCATGAAATATAATGGTAAATAAATCACATTCTCAAGTAAATTGTTCGTAAAACGGTTCTAAAAATCCCATAATATGATTGGAATTTCAAAAAGCCGTTATTAAGTGTTTAATTAACCCTAATTGTACCTCATTGTACCGTGTTAAGTATCTATTACTTTTACCGAATCAACCATAAAAGTACACAACTTTTCCAGAGCTTAGCATCGTTTTTTCCGGAACAATTTCTTCAGTCTTCTTTTTTCCAACTACCTAGTTTGCACTCGCCACTTCGACTGGGCGTACGTGCAAACTGATATTAATTGAACTAAACACTCACGCACGTCGCGACAGCGTGCACGGGGAAGCGGCGTCGCACGCAGAAGGCTTCCGCGCAAGAACATGAACAGTTACGTGGTGTAGAAATAGAGTCGCAAGGGTTAGCAACCCCTGAATTACACGTAGCTCGCCGGCAGTACGGTTAAGGGGGTAGAAAATTTGCATATTATAAGTAGTACACGCCGCCGAGTCCGATATCATCAGACTCGGGGACCTCGTTATTCTGTGCATGCGTACAATTCGAGCGTGTGCCCAGGCAATCTAGGGTCTTCGACCAGTCTTAAAAGTTTGTCCTGAAACTTCCTTAACGACAGTTTTACGCGACCGTGCGAGACTTTCGACTAATGAACAGGGATCAAGGTTGCCCCCAACTATGTTCCCCGAACGAAACGTTGGCTACCAAAGATTACGAAAATTGAGCGGTGAACACAATGATCTATCGTGGATTCGTTGAATTTTAAAGGATACAGGACAGGGTTAGTCGATAGACGATGGTCGATTGGTAAATATTACGCTTGGTAAATTACGGTACGTGACGTAAGCACGTTAGGGGACGTAAACATCCTTGCAAGACGGAGGCAGGATTAAGTAGATCGGATCCATCTCGGGTCAGACAGGACTGGGGTTCTCGGTACAGCAAAGGCTTAAGATATTGTTCGGAGGCACGGCTGTTGCTTTAAGATAATCAAGAAACCCAAACGGCTTAACGCGACGAGTTCATAATTCGAACTTGTAAAGGGCACTCTATCGAGAAACATTCTTATCAACGTTGGAAAAGTCTATTTTCCCTCCTTCTATCTGTAGTATGCCGTGTGTGGCTGCATAGGAACCCTAAAAATTAGGAATGCTTATCGCCGAATGAAATATTTACGAGAATTATGCGTGAATGAGTAGTGTTTGCACCGATACAAAAGATTTCCGTGTACCTGTTTCGATTGCCTTGGTGACAGTAACTTAGTAAATGTTTAGTTCGAATAAGAAGGATGCATAGTTTGGTGTGACTTGTGAGTAATTTAGAGAACGAAGAGCACATGGTTTCACGTAAGTTTACATGTACCTTAAATAATAGATTAAGCTCTCTAAATTCTTAAGAATCGAAATTTCTGAGATCGTCTTTCAGGTCGTGTAATCTAAAGACATTTTTCGCAGGGAATAGGGTTAATCGCTTGATCGGGTACACGAATTTTCGCTAAGTAATTCCACTTAAGACGCCGGGGCGAATCCTTATACAAAGAGTAAATTCTTTCGTACGTTCCAGTGCCGCTCTAGAAGACGGATCGTTATGGTATGCGATGAGGCTTGCTTAACGGGCGAGCTTAATTAATAAGGACACGCGATATCCTAACTCGTAAGACGATGGTGGGGTGTAGTAAAGCATAGCTGAAGCCTCGGGGGAGTCCTTTGTTGTCGAGAGGGTCAGGATGAGCGACCTGCCACTTTAACCCACCTTAAGGGGTTACGTCTTGAGGAGTTTTGAACCTCTGCCGAACATCCGATGATCGTAATCTCCGGAAGATTCAAAGCAAGCCTGGTCGATGTGTACCAGAACATGATACACCTGCGTGGTCAGTTTACGGATTTAGAATGCAAAAGCATGAAGGATAGTTTTATTTATCCGAATATCAATGTCTATGATATCAATAAGAATTTGATGAACTGTATAGCTCTTAGGAATAATCACTGATTATTTCCTGGTTTCTACAGTTTTTGTGCGAATTCCAAAGAACAAAAACGAAGCGTACACAATTGTTCTCCTGATGAAATAACATTTGCTTATGATTATTTTACAACAGATTGCAAATAAACGAGGATAATAAAAAAAAAAAAGGAATTACCGGTGGTTGAAGATGCGTCACTTGTCGCTTGATCTGTGCCAGGGTTGCCGTTGGCGGCGGATGTACCGCCATGTTCGCGAAAACCTGTCTTTCCTCGTAGTCGTACTCGCACAGAATTTTGTTCTCGTACAGGTAGTATCTATCGCCGATGCAGAATCTATAAAGAGAATGAAAAAGTTCGGTGAAAAAACTTGTCCACATAAAAATGTGTTAAATAATACGACAATAGATTCTCGGTACATTTCGCAGAGGTTAATATTATTAAGACGTCGTGATATCATAATGATCAGTACGGTCGACGAGACTCTCAAGTGGCAAAGATTCGAGGAAACTCCCGGGGCCAAGGGTTGTCGGCGAGATAGGCGGGGGTAGTAAAGCGTGCTAATTCCTTTTAAGGCCCCTTTCCGTTCCGCCTCGTCGAGGAAATTGCGAGAAAATAAAAACAAGCAGCAAAACGCCTAGGCGGTGTGGCCCCCGTAGCTTCCGACAGTGTCTTCGAGGTCCTTTAAATGTAAATTTCCACTCGATTCGCAGACGCTACATCGTAGCTGGATTACCGCTCGGTCTTTTCCTACTTCCATACCTTTCTCCCTTTTCCTTATAACACGATCATCGTGATTCGATAACGAGATCTCGCGCGGGTCTAAGAATCGTACGATTTCACCTGTAAACCGAACGGAACAAGCGAGAATCATTCGTAACGGTGAAGAATATTTTTCCTGGTAATTTCGGGCATCCAGGTAATGCGTGTTGAAATTCAACGTATGAAATCGCGAGGATTTTCCAGCGATCCGTTGCGGTATCCAACTATGTATATACACACACCGAGGCAGATCTCGGAATGGTGGCGAAGTACGAACGTGCTTCGCTTGCGATATAAGAGAAATAAGGTTACCGCGAGGGTTATACGCATCGACCAACTGTCGCCCCCCCCCCTCTTCTGCGGCAGTGGGTGCCTCTGAAATCAAAGATTTCGCATTTTTCGTTTTTATTGCCGGCTTAAAAGTCAATTTTTTCTCTAACCGCGCGCCGAAAGAACCGGGGGCGTGCGTTATCCGGGTGTCCGCATAAAGGACGATACGCCGAAAATGCTAAAAAGCCTCGGCGAACGGGAGGATCGTAAGGGTGGCTGGCTTCCAACGAGCACAATAGATCCACCGGGATCCATGAGGGACTCGAAAATCGTTTTGTCAGGATACGCGGATGGCGGTGTCTTGAAATTCTTGTCAGGTGCCGTGAACATCGCTCTCCGAGTGTTATACGTACTCCGTATCGACCGTGATATGACGGGAGCCTGTCCCCGCGATTTGTCTCGGGCGAATAAAACGCTTCGAGCTGGCGCCCTTATTATTTAAGCCCGTAACGGGTCACGTAACTTTATGGCGGGTGTACGCAGATATCAGAAATGGACTCCTAGATGCGAACCTTTTGGTGCTAAACAAATTTAGCTTTGATACACTGCTTGAAACAATTAGGGGATCAAGTATTGCAATTATTTTAGCGCATAGCACTTGTTTCGGTTTTCTTTCGCCTGGTATGTGCAATAGAACCATCCACATTAACGATCCATTAATTCTTTTGAGCAGTGTATATCTCTCCAGTTTAATTCACTACGTAATCAATTTGTTTGTTTCTATAAATCAAATTGCAATTTTATTTCGTATTTCATAGAGATGATTTAAAATAAAATAAAAATAAACATTGACAAAACTTACCACTCAAAAAATATGGGAAAGACTATAGGTACTTATGTACATATTTTCGGAAGAATGTGTAGATCGGTTGATTTAAATTCTCGTTGAAAGGCGCCTGAAGACGATGGCGATCCGTCGTCGACGTGAGAGCGCTCTGGGTAGGTGTAAACGCGAAGGGTGTATCTTAGTATCGTAACTCACCGGTGAATAATAAAAGCATTTTTTCGGGTGGGGGAGTGGTGAAGGAGGGACAGTACATCGAGTACATACGGGCATTGCGTATTCAACGGATGTGCTGTCCCGTGCTGGGATCCTGTTTGAGTTTTATGCCGGGATTTCTGTCGAGTGGTTTATACCGGCGCTTATGTAAATGCAGACGTGATTTTTTTCACCACCTACCGGCCGACCCAGCTGCACGAATATGCAGAGAGCATTTGTAGCATTCGAAACGAGCCTGAGCCAACAACGGCGTTGAGTACCGTTCTCTAAACATTTAGCGAGACACCGTAACGCGACGAGCTCGCGTTCACATTCGAACGTGAATTTATCTTCATTCGACGTCGAGACGTTAGAACATTCGTCGTTAAAATTCCTGAAAGTGTCGTCGCGGGGAAACGATTCTTGTTTTCCATTCAGTCGGAAACGGTGGAGCGATTTCCAATATGCATCGCGTTATTACGGACGGAGTCACCGCGGCGGTGATTTACCGTCATCAAAAATGAATTGAGATAGCATCTGTTCGTGTACGTAACTGACATCGCGGTCGGTGATCACCCTTCGATTTTCCATTCTTCTAATTCCGCGATTCCGGAAGGCCGGGAGAGACAGGACAGGGAGGAGACAGACGGAGGAAGTGTGTAGACGGGAGGGGAAGAAAATAGCGCGAGAGAACCAGAGAGCGATCGGAACATCTAGCATGGTCCGCCATAAAAAGCAATGCTCCATCGTAACGGGGTACGATAAGTGCCATGGTGCGAAGTAAAATCGATCCCGGGGGCAGCCTCGAATCGTGCGCCATAAAAAGGGAACATTAGACAAAGAGAGAGAGAGAGAGATAACGCAGAGACGCGAAAGAGAGAGAAGAAGACGAGGACAACAAGATCATAGCATAATGGTGTTGTGATTTTCCGACTAGATACCGCGATATAGATTGCGTCTGTGCACCGCCTAAACGCTTCTGACATTAGTGACGTTAAACGGCTCGCCGCAATGTCCTTTTGCAACGCAGGCATACGCACGGAAGAACCGCATTTACGTTCTATAGTTAGTAGTCAGCGTGAATTCTAGTGTTTGATATTAATATTCCTCGGTGACAAGCTACGAGACGCCAAAGAATTGGAGAACAAAACGGATACCCACCGACGGTGACAGGAAGGGTTGTTTCGTAAACCGTTAACCGTTTTCTACGTTGCGACTTTGAACGTCGCTAAGTCGAGAGGAAGCCTCCGAGATTCGTCGGCAAACAGAGTCAGGGAGTGGAGGGTGGAGAAACCCCAAACGGCAACACTTTGGCGGTAGTCAAGACCAGAGATGTGGGGGAGAAGGTGCAACGGCGGGCGTGGAGGTTGCAGGGAATAAATTTTGTACTTGATCGTTGAGTCCCCGTCGAGAGAAAGACAGAGGAATGGAGAGCGAAGGAGGAGGCTAGAGAAAGCGTCTATATTCTTGGTAGTTGGTGGTGCTCCTACTCAATTTGCATCAAACTATGGAGAGACAACCGCTCCAAACCCCCCCGTCGCTCTATCCCGACTCCAGCGCAAAGCCACCGTTCTAGCACCTGATGGAGCCGTACTCCCACTCCCTTCGACGTTCTACAGTCGAGACTAACGCGTTTAGCAGAGACTCGAACCCCTAATCAGATCTTCCTACGGCAACGGGGTTTCTAAGGTGCTGCTAAGTGTGAAGTTAATGGAGTCAAGACGTTGCTCCTCCGCGCCAAGACGTTTGCCCGGCATGCCACTAGGCAGGCTGGAAGCGGATACCATTTTTCATAAATACAGAGACAAATTCTATTCGTTTATATTACGGCAAGCTACGACGAGGATGTATTTTCATCTTATGGATTCGTTTGTTTTCACTGGACTTGTTATAAACGATCTTGGTATCATGAAATAGTAGATGCTTAACACTAGAATTGTCACTGAATAAGTTACAGTAATTTTTATCATAGTTACAAAAATTATAGATTTACGAGAAAATACATATTAATCGATTATAAAAGTTATTCATTTACATACAGCACTAGAACTCATTGAAAATCTGGGAAAATGCAATGTCGTTGCTACAATTCTTAGATGAAATTACAGATCAGTCATTTTGACTGCTGTGGTAGTCGTAGCGTTATTAGCGTGTATAGTATATTCAGGACTTTAATGCAAGGGATTATAATATAGTGTGGGAAGTTCAAGTGGTCTAGATTTTTTTGAAGTTCTGGAAAGTTGCGTCGGTTTCTTAAGGTTTGGAAAGCTCCCGAAGGATCTTAAGGTTTGAGGACTTCTAGGGGCTCTCGAGGTTCATTTTACCTTTGGAGCTGTAGGTAATCTATATAGGTATTTCTACAAGCTCAAAGTGGCTTCTGTCGGGTCCTATGAGTCCAATGTGGACTGTCTTGGTTTCTGAGAGTTCATAGTCGGATAAAATTTATCTAGTTGAGTCATAGGTAATAATCTATAGATTGCGGATTTTATGCATTTATAGAATATCCGACTCTCTGAAATCGAGTATAGTAAAAAGTATTTGGTCTTGTTTTTATTCCGAACCTATTAAAAACCCTTGGCAGGGTAAGTACATTTTTTGCTGCGTCCAGTTTCGAAAGTTTAATCAATAAAATTCTATATTTGCATAAACATCCGCAGTCTAAAAATCAATATTATATCTGAGCCGTAGGCAAATAATACGTAGAGTCTCGTTTCAAATTTTCCAGATTTTATTTGCGGAACACGTTCACAATTATTTTTCTCAAAATCGATGCTACGTTCGACAAAATTTCATTTGTCTTTCTGACTTTATTTCTATTTATAGCGTCCCCTGTCCTCGTTAGCGGTAATGCTCTCGCGTCAACCTGTACCGTCTGGTTGCGGAGTATATCTGCCGTCAGAAACGCCTCATATCGGGCCGCTTTATTTCGATAATGGCTGCTTACCTAGCGCGTTCTCCTGTTAATTAATTCAGACTGTCGGGGTATCAGGGAACTGTGACGCGCTAATTCGATCAGAAGTGAATTCGCTCGCTTCGGTAGCGAGGGCTCGTCGCCGACGCTTTGGGCCGGGGGAGCGGGAAGTGCGCTGCCTTTGCTTCCAAGACAGATTCACCCTCCTACCCCCTCCGCGGTAGACAGTTGACGTCGCTATCTAAATGTCGCTTCGGAGTCGCGTCGGAATGCCACTCGATAATACACAACCAGGCGTCTCGAATCGCGCGACTCATTGTCCGTCCGTAACGGCGCGTCGGTGACATGGAAATGTTCACGGGCTCTACGTCACGTCACCTGTCCCATCGACGTCGAATCGCGAACATGAATTCACGATTGGTCGAGAATCGACGAAACTTTTTCCAAATTACTAATTCAGATTAATCATAAGAAGCTTTACAATTTTCAAATTCACAACGATTTCCCGTACGCGTTTTACAAATCGAAAATGGGCAACCCTCGAACACCTTCATTTGCCATTCCGTGCCGCGCGTAGGGAAGCATTCGTCTTTCTATTAATTTCTATGCGCCGTGAAATTACGCTCAGGCGCGACCCTAAGCTATATTAATAACCCGGATTACGAAGGAAATTAAGACAGCGATGGGTCTTTGATACCTTCAGGAACGTGGCTTTGTTACGTCGGCCGAAAGGGTTGAAGCGCGCCGCCCGGAATGAGGCTGCGATATTTTAACGCGACACGTTCGGCCATCGTCGTTGGAACGTCCCTTAATGAATGCCGCGTCTTATCGAACAATTGTAACGCATCGCTCTTCGTTCCACCGTACAAAAGCGATCGTCATTTTTTTTTCTTCCCCTCGGGAAAAACACCGGATCCATTATAGTATATCCCGTTCTCACAATTCCTTCTCACCGACATTGTTCGATGTTATGCTAATACCGACCGTGCATTAATATGTAACGAACTCTGACAAGGGAAAGGAGAAAAGAAACTACACGTTATCGTAAATATGCAGACGAAGAGTGCTTCGTGCCTGTTCAAGTTCAATCGGCTCTTCGTATCGCGAATCGATCGGCGGGGGTGGGGGGAGAGAAGGGGGAATCGGTCGCCCTCGTGGGCCGGGAGAGAAAAAAGTTCCAAGGCAAAGCGCAATCACATCAAAGATTATTTCCGCCAATAAAACGGAAGTCGAGTTTCGTCTGAGCGATAGAGTGGGGGGAGAGGGGTGGTGTACGAATCGTTCTCGGTCGCGGAACAAGTCAGCGAGGGGAAGTGGGGGGCAAGAATCATTCTAAGAAAACGAGAGGGGGAGGAGGAGGGACAGTGAAGGGGGGTGGTAGAGGATGAAGCAGAGATAGAACGAGAGGAGGGACGGTGTGGCAGGCGAGAGAGGTTAACCGACAAGCTTGGCAATAAATCTACCGTTCGCCCGGAGCTGGTACTTATCAGTTCTCCAGGATCACCCGCGACCTCGGTGACTGCGAGAAAAGCCTCGCGGGCACTCATCTCACGAAATTGACGCCCGGACTCCAAATAAGCTCGTCGATCCCCGAATTATGACGAGCGCCGTTCCGTAGGTATTGTTTCACCCTCGACTCGTACACATCGGTAACGAACTCGTCATTCCTCGATCTCTACGGGCGACCAGGCAAATAAAAGGCAACGATAGTGACGAACGTTAACACGAGCGATAAACTGCCCCCCGAAAGGAGATGGGAAGGAAATCGCGGCTCTGTACTCGACGCTCGATTATCTCAGTTTCACGGAAGCGTATTGGCTGGATACACGCTCCGGCATAACCGTATGGATGGTCGACACGATCGATGCCCATTTCGAAAGGCTAAGCTCCCACTCTGCATAATTGCCAGTTAACGGGAACGAACTATATCGCGTTCGCATGAACGCGCGCGCACACACGTACATATGTACGTTCCCGCGTACACGTAGGCAGAGATCGATTTCTTTTTAAACGCCGAAACGAACCGAAGCGAACGCGATGGTGCTTCAGTTCACATTGGAAATTGACAAAACAGTTTTCGGCTGGGCCCGGCGAGAACCTTAATTGGTGTGTATAATCGAGGAAAATCTGCCAATTATGCCATCGAACGATAGTCGATCGATCCGCTCGTAAGCACGTACCTACCGTGCTCGTCGATGAGCACCGTTCGAGAAGTACGCCATCGTACTCCATAATTCCAGATAAACTCCGGCTAATTTGAATAGGGCCGATGCCAGAGCCGGGGCTGTATTCGAGTGTGCCGTGCCTGCCCGGAAGTGGAGAACCGTGGTCCGTTTAAGTCGCTTCGGACCATGGAGCTGTCGGTCCATGAAGGAGAACACGATTAAACGCGAATCAGGACTTGATACTTAACTTTCCGTGATTAAGTCGCCGGCAGCCAGGTGAAATGGCAAACTTCCAGTGATGAAATCTTCTGCCCAGACTGATATCGAATGTCAAAGTTATCGGGTCGGCTGCTGTGGCTGCAACCGTAACCGTAACTGTAACCGGGGGGCATTGTCGAGGTTTCGTTTGGCTCATCATCCACCCATGATCAAGCTTCGGGCAAGATCGTCTGGGTTATCGAGACTAGTACGTTTTTAGTCTAGTCTATTTTTATGGTGGCCCGAAAGAACAAATACAGTGAAACTTGGATCAAAACTTGTCCTTTCATTCGTTCTTTCTAAGACTATTTTGGTAATTTATCAGGACTATGATAACTAGCATTTTGGACCCTACAATGATCGATTTTTAATGTTTTCAACCTCTGGAAGTTGGAGGCTTTTGATGATAAAGTAGACGATGGTACCTGTGTCCAGATAGATCATCTTACTTTGGATTGGTGTTGGAACGAATTTTTCTAGAAGATAGACAACTGTACACTTTAGTTGGTTTCTGTAAGCTGTAGCGATGCGTTCAGTTTCTGAATTCCTGGGTTAGAATCGGCCCAGACACCATAGTCGGAGGGTTAATAGGCACATTAATAATTGTGACTACTCGTGCTAAATGAAAAGAAAAGAAACAAATGCCATGCATTCCTACTGTAATCGTAACCCAATACCAAGTCAAATCGTAAAGTTGGGGTATTTATTATAAGTTTTGACAATACTTCTATACAATCACCATGATTTATACACTCCCCGAACATTTTCATTAGACCTTGTACTTCCCCCGATTTTCGTTTCGACAACGGGTCATTGATTGGAAAATTCATGTTTTGTACCAAACGCAAGGGAGCACGGACGACCGGAACGTACAGAAGTAAGCGCAAGGGGTCGGGGAAGGGGGTCGGGGGGTGTTTAAAAAGCGGTGATTCAATTTTACGCACGAAAGAGAGCGGCGCTGCCCTCGATGCATAGCCCGGCCGCTGTGGATGACAGGGATACCGACGATGGTGTTGACGTTCCTGTAATTTGGCTGGAAAATATCCAAATCACTCGCGTAATTCCACCGGAAACTGCAGATTGTTTCGATGTTAATTCTGTCGTTAAAATCAATTTCGTAGCGGCACGGCAGACTGCCGGTCATTTATTCGTGCCGGCTCGCAGTAATGGGAAACGATGATGGAAAATCGAAGCGTAACGCGGCAAACGTTCCGATTACTTTGTACGGTTCATTGTGTGTTTCAAGAGGGCCTGTTCTTTCGCCCGCGGTGAGAGCCCCGTAGTCTCTAGCGCGCGCATTGTGCTGCCTCCTACGCGTGAATCGAGCGTATCCCGGAACGGATTTAATAAATTGCACCCCACGGCGGAATAATACCCAACCCTCCTCGGGCTACGGGGAAGGGTTATGAATGTAAACCCTGAAATTAAGCTCACAATTAAAGAGATCCATAGAAGGCCGATTTAAACCGGGTGAAACTCATTAGATGACTTATCCCGCGACGCTCATTCCCGGGTAAGCTTGATCGATTTCGGCTCCGAAACTCGATCCCGTGAATTAAAGTCAGCGACTGGACTGAGCTTGCCGGATCAATTTTTGCGCCGATACGCTGCCTGGAAAGTTAGCCGGGGACACGACGAGATTCCGAAGGCAAGGATACCTCCGAAGGCTTAATCAACAAATTGGTCCCCAAAGAGCAACCCGGCCGCGGGGGACCGTGAACACGGATAATTCAAACTTGCGCGAACCACGGTTTAATTACCAAATCTTGTAGGCAAGTTCGCTGCAGGATCCCGACCCGCGAACTTCTTGGCTTAGTTAATGTACGGGAAACCATGCTTTATCATCGGGACGGCGAGAGGCATACGTAATAGGAGGAATCGTGGAAAGTACGGAATGCTAATTTCGTTGATCCAATTACACGGGCTGTTTTTTCTTTTCACGGAGAAAGGGGAGGATATATGTACATATAGCTGTCTTATCCAAGAAGTTACAGGTCCGACTGACAGTGTTATCTCGCTCAGGGCAGCTTGTTTGACTTCTAGCGGGGCCTCCTTCTGACCGGTAGCACTTGATAACTGAATATCCTGAATATCCTGGAGAAAGGGGTGAAATAGGGAGAGGCGGAGTTCTGGTAGCGAGCTTAGGTAGCCTAATCCTTTCCGTGGGTCGGCTTTGCATTAAGCAAAGTCCATCAACTTGGCGCAAAGCTGGAGGAGTTCCGAAGACTCTCTACGGTCTATTAACATAGCGTTGTGAAATGAATGCGTTAAAAATTTTATCGTCTATACGAACAAAAGGTTTGTTCGATCAGCAACATTGTGAAACAACAGTAGGTACATATTTTTCGTTTGTCGTGTTTCATTCCATTTCGTTTTATCGACAGGTCCATCGAACGCTAGAAATGAAAGGGCGAAGGTGGTTAATTCGTAGAGACCTAGCAACGGCCATATTTCTCAATAAACAATAAATCAGCGAGGACGCCGAGTAAGGTATAACGCCCTCCTCTTATAGATCGACCTTCTTTTTTCCTCCTTTCGTGACACATGTCTTTACTCGCTTTCGCCCTTGCTCTTTCATTCCTTTCACCTCCATCTCTCTGTCCCTTTCACTCTTCGACCCCCTCTGCCTCTCTTTCCGTTGCCTTCCGAGACTCCAAGCCCCATTAATCTATGGTTATCTACGGCTTGCGCCGGATAAGTGCGTCGGAATGAGCCATTTCACCCTTGGGAGTTCGAATCCATCCTGTACCCTCGAAGAGAAGCCCATCCATAGACTGGCCCTTGGGCATCCTCTTTTACCCTCGTGATGAGGTGTGCAAAACTTTGCCTTTAACGAGATCATAATGACAATACGATCCGCACAGAAACGAACTCTGGAAACGTTTCTCCATAGTGCTCTAATATTTCGATATTATCGACGTGTAAGCACTTTTACTTTCTTTCGTGTAAACCGGTGGCTATCTACGTAAACATAAATTAAGGGAATTTAGGCGGGGGGACGCGATCAAATTGTATAACGTCAGCAGGTTGCCACGGTTTAGTCTTTAAAGTCTCCTCTAACATCCGCGTCGGCCTCTCCTCTCCCGCGGTGAATAATGCTTCCAGGTTATCTTTTCACCTTCGGGTCTCATAAGTAAAGCGGAAAACCTCCCCCGACCGTAGGTAGTCCGACCTAACGAACTAAAGAACAACTTTACTTTGCATGCGTTCGAGCGAACCCCTCGTTCCTCTCTCATCCCTTGCGACGAACGGCGCTCGTCGGGTCTCTCCTTATCGCCGGGAAAGTTAAGTGGAAGAAAATGCGTCCTCGAAAAATGGGGGATGCCGGCTAAAGTTGAAATTGATGCACTGGACGGGACCCTGAGCCCCACGGTGGTTCACGTTCCAGGCGTGTTACTATTCCGTGGAACTTTTCGAAGTTGCTCCTCGATGGACACCGATCTATCGTGCTTCCAGCGACGGGTCCATAAAACAGAACCGGGTTTTGCTCGTCGATCCGATATCGATACGTCAATCCACGTTAAAGGTGTGTTGCGATGATAATCACGAGAATTGTTAAGTTGGATTATCTCGCGAACATCGTTTCTCGAAGAACAAATTAATCCACGTTCTGCCAAGCCTGGTCACTTTTGACCTGTGTATGTTTCTGGTCCAGTGATATAGTCATTTTCTAAAACTTCAATATTAGTTAAAAGTGACCCGGATTTTGGTAATTACGGGAAGGAAAGCGTCGTACTCAAATCCCACTTCTCGATGTAGACCTGAAATTCTTCAGAAAAACCGTAAAAAAATCCTTAATTGTCCTGCACGTGGTTTTCAGCTGTTCAAGAATCCCAGGGTGTGATCGTCATCGACTATTAATACGCGAACTGCCACAGTGAAAAAGGTCGTACGTAGCCAGACACGCTTTATTTCGTTTCTTAAGTCATAATTCTACCCAAATTTTTTTAACAGTATTTAAATAATCCAGCCCCTCTTTGCAATGTATGTCTCATCCACATTTGGGTGACGTGGTCGTGAAAATGTTAAAAGCAAACTTGGGAGTAAAAGGCTGAGGGTCAGTCATCGTCGCGTTATTCTGGTAAAATTTCTCTGTCACAAATAATTCTCTTTCTACAGGAATCGCATGGACCGTGTGTAAGTTTCAACAAGGCGAATCTGAAGGGAAAGCATGAATTATCGGTCGAGCTTATTACCGTTTCGGGAATAGTTAACAACGTTTAATAGACACTCGGGGTCAGGAGCGCGAATGATATCGGCATACCGCGGACGTCGTATCCTTTACGACTGTCACAAACGTGCCTGGTTGGACGAGCTGTCGAGAACTGTTCGAGTTATGCCTAACGGGCGCGCGCGCTCGCTCGTCGGGTGGGCTGTAGGCGATGTTATTGCAAACCGTACAGGGCAACCGAATAGTCTAGGTTTCCGAACTGACGTTGGACGTGACAAGTGATATTATACCCGTACTCGTCTAACTCCGTTGCAGCCCACTAGATACGGGGTGTCTGTCGCAGACGTCTGTGTGTAACTCAGAAACCGATGGTGTCACAGAGGAGGAACGAGGGCCTCGCGACTTAGTTTCATTTGCCGAGCTGCTCCAGCCAGATCAGGTCGCGCATTGTTTCACCCACCCATCCTACATGCTCGTCGTTCGATAAACCAAACACGGCGAACACGACGAACACATCCACGGCAACGCGATACACAAACCGCGATGAATCATGAACCTCCCGCGATACTAATATTAACGGGAGAATTTATTTTTCCCAGCAATCTATAATTTCCGCGCATTGTTTCGCGGCGGTGGTCTGTGATCGTGACGAAGCACTCGGAACACAGATTATAAATCGTGGCTGGCTCGGGCATGAGGCGTGGGATGTTTGGGCAACGGTGGTAGGGGGTGGATCGTTCGATAAATTGGGATTTTATTATCGCTAATAACCATCCCAAATTATTGTCTAGTGATATTTACGCGGAGGCTAACCTCCACCGCCGCACGTTCGACCGCGTGTACTCTATACAGAGAGAGAGAGAGAGAGAGAGAGAGACACTCATACCTCGCGCGCGCGCGCACACACACATACATACAAATAGGCGGGCGTGTTTCGAGAGAACGCGCGCTTTTCCGTGATCGTATTTTCGCCATTATTTACGCGTCGCGTGCATACGGTTTTCGCTTCTACGGCGGGGGCTTACGAATGTTTATCGGCGAAAAATTAACGGGCAATTTGTACCAGGGCGCATTGTCGCCGGTAATTATTATTTTATCGACGGTCACGCGCGAACGCGGCTCGATCTCTCTTCTTCCCTGTCTCTCTCTCTTTCATTATTTATTGGCTCCCGTATTCGATTCCGCCGTTCCGACACCGTTCCGATCGCCATCGACGGTGTTTCCGCTGTTTTCGAAGAATTTGCTTAGCGGGCGGACATAAATTCGCGCGATATTATCGTTCTCCGAATCGGCCATTGAAACATTCGTCGCATAGTTTCGCGAACTAAATCCGCGATTAAAGGCTCCTTTTTACCGTAGACCGCGTTTCTGCGATTACACACACTCGAGTTCCGTGGAATATTCACCCTCAACCGATCGTTTAATACGAACCGGCAGTTTTCTCGGCGTTCGACCGCGATCCTCGTTTTTTCCCCGCCGCGCCGCCGCCTCGTCAGAAACACGCTTCGCGACGACCGTAGTTGCATTACATTTCCCCTAGTTTACATGGTACAGACGTGTTCACCGCTGTTGTGTTTCGACCCCGTTAATGTCGTCCAGACATGTGTGTACAACGTGTGGCTGTCGACGCGTCGTTTTTCGTAATTGGCTACGGTTCATGCCAAGTCATGCGCGTCTGGGCAGTGAAAAAAAAAACACTACATTTCGCGGCAGGTCGCTGTTTGTTTGTACCTAAGCGTGTATCGTTACGAGCACGAGGGAACAAATGATATTTGTGAAACGAAGAATGGCGTCTTGAGGTCGCGTGAGCCACCATTGTGAAGCTTCCTGGTACAACTCGTATGAAAACGCGTCGTAAGGAATTCCTTACAAAAGCCAGGCAGAGAAAAAAGGATGTAAGATGATTCACAGAATCGACGTTCGCCGCGGTGCGGTAATTTCGGTATCGTTTTATCGGGCGGCCACGTAACGCAGGGTACAGGTGTGTGTACGCGCGCGCGCGCGCTCGTGTGCGGATGATACCCGGCCGTGTACGTGCCCCCCGGCCGCCGCTGCCGCGGCACACAGCCCCCGTATCTGCCGTCCGCTTCAGCTAATTTCGTGTTTGCTCGATTAATTTCCCGCGTTTAACGGAATTTGATGTTTCGTTAATTATTCTGTCGTGCGCGCTTCATACCGCACGCACACCCACGGACACGCACACAGCACACCGTTCTCGTTTGCTACTTTCTCGCCGGGTGGCCATCCATCGCCCCTGTTGGAGAACATACCCGCGAGCCGCTGATACCAGTAACACCGTGATTCTTGGCTGGTTTTTCTCGATTCCGATCGGAGTCTAACACTGGGGGGTCGTTACCGAATATTTTGATGTACGACGCAATTGATGAACGTCACAGCGTACTGCATCGATTTAGCTAGTAAACTGTGTCAGTACAGTCTATAGACAGGTTAGTCAAATATCGCGAACCTGGTTTTTCTCTACGGTAGTGTTTTTATAAAAAAAAGGGGCATATCCGTTTTCGTTTCAATTTCAATCGTTCCGTGTATGCGTTATAACTTTTAATTCGAACCATCGCCGATCTATGTCTACACAACAGATTTCTCTTTTATTTAATCACAGAACGGATTTGTACTGTTTGGTCGCCCTAAATCTAGGATATTACTCCATTCAATTGATTCGTGAAAATTCACGTCCATCAGGAAACAGGAGAAATTTCAATCTGCAAAATTTAGAAAATAGTGACTTAATACATAATCATTCATCTTGTAGGTGCTAACTCATTGTTTACTTTCAAATTTCCTTTAACAATATTTTACTAGAATTGAATGTAACAAATCAATGGACGTCAATTGTCTCTCCTGTTTTTGAGAATGCATCTTTCGAACCTTCCGTTTCATTTGATTCCTGCGTTGGAGGTTACGTGCATACGGCGCTTTTGTCCCTTTTCACCGATGCGAAAAATCGCGGAAGAATCAGCCACACGACGATGCACGCGATGAAATATTAAAACGGACCAGAAAACGCGAGGCATCGTTAAGGCGGTAAAGCTGACATTACGCGGGGCCGAACTAATCGCAACTTGTCAGAGTGATATAGGGCATGTGTATGCCGTACAACGAGAAGAGTTTAATGCCCCGTTTAAGCCATGCGAGGCTTAGCTACGTCCATTTTCTAACAAGGCCCCTAAACCGGAGATTAAGCCATCACTTTGCATGAGGGCACTTCAAAAATCCGAGGCTTACGTCTAGGCAACGGCGCTAGCGCGAGCGTCGGCAGGCGACTGGGCGAATTAATTATGACGCCAAGAGTTATCCCATCCCCGGCTTCCCGATAACGTTTTCCCTTTTTTTTTCCCTTCTTTTTTCATCCGTCATCGTTATCCACCTTTCCAAAGTTGAATGGTGAACCAACGTTGAACCCAACCTGTGCTTAAACTTCATTGGATTGTTGGAAAAATTCGTAGCGATTTCGAGGGTACAACGGCAGTCTATAACTTTCAAATTTGCGTTTAAGTTTGTGTTTTCAGTCCTTTTTATAATTTCTTCTTACTTTTTTCCATGACAATTTTCTTACATCTGTTATATAAAATTTTTATTCTTTTCGTTGAAAAATTCTTTAAAGAGCTTCTGGATGATCTTTATGTTTCCGAAATGTTTTCCTCTTATAGAATGATTCGACAATAGGGCAATGCATTAATATTTAATATAGAATGCAGTACACATGCCCCAACCATTTGCAACGCCCGATAAGTGGAGTAGATTCTGTAAAATTTCTTAATAGCCTGGTGTCCTAGCACGTTTGAATTAGCACGACAGAAACGCACTTTGTTCTTGATCATTCTTGTTTCTATTTCCCATAAAAAAGAAAAGTACATTTCCGCAAGATCGATCTTGTGTTTTCCCCAATAATAACTTTCCGAGCAAATCAGTATTTCCTCTCTCGGTTCTCCTTCTTCTTCTTCGTTCGACAGATTTAATCCGACTCTTTGTTTGCACGCTCGCCCGGCGCGAAACTGTCACTCATTTTTCCATTGAAATTGACGTTGATCCAACAAGGGCAAAGATTCCGGGGCGGTACACGCGCGCGGGCCGAAGCTTGCAACGTTGCGTAGGCCATTATACGTACACATTGGCTCTCGTTCGCCCGGTTGTTGTCGGGGAAGGGTGGCTGAAGGGTGGCGAGAGAGGGGGGTTGCGGGGGGTTTGTAATGGGTGACGGTGTGGGCGCCCGCGTACACGTTGGCGTGTGTGTATGCATTCACGTGCTACGTTGCCAATGATTTATGTATACCGCTAATTACCAGCATGCACTGCACTGTTTTATCCGGCGATCATAGTTTTATTAGGCCAACCTGTGCATTGCGGTATTGTCAGCGCCAAAAGCACCGCCGGCGAACAATCCCCGTGCCGGCTGCGTGAAATGTGCCACGTTCACGTACCCGGCCCGATCGATTAACGTGTTTCGTCCAAAGATTCCTGGGGTATTGAGATTTCAATCGCGACGGGCGCCGTTTGTGGAAATCTCCTTCGAGGATTTTAAACATGCCGCACGATTGTCGATTAATGCGAAGTGTTTCGATTTTTTTTCTATCGGCCACTAACAAGGCACGTTAATTAGTTTTGAAAATATAATGGTTGGTAATTATATATAGGATTAGATCTCTTAAGAACTGAATTAAATGTCACTTGCCCCTGAAAATTCAGAATTGGCCAGAGAAACGGCGTTAAAGTCCATTATAAGTACGATAGTTGTGGAAATGGATATAAATAAATTTCTTCTTATAATTCCTTTGACATTTTTCGGTTTTTGGATGTTTATAAATCAAATAACTGGAAAAGAAACAAAAACTACCAACATGGAATCCATGTTCGTTTTTCGAATTTCAGCGACAGATCCAGGTCATTAGTCTGACGGCGCAGAATATCCTGAAAGGTAGCCCGATCAACAGCGCGGAGATTTTGGTCAAGGTGAACAAAAACTCCATGTCGGTGTTTTTTCTTCCTTTACCAGTTGTATTCCTTATATGCATTCAAACAAACTTAAAAAGTAAAGAAATTATAAAAAGAAAATTATTTATATCCATTTTCAGAGCTGCTTATGAGTTTAGACACCAGTTTTCTGACCGATTCTGAATTTTCCAGGCGAATGACACTTATTTCAGGTCTTTGAACGTCGAGTCCTATAACATATAACCATTATTTGGTCAAAATAATGTAACGTCATGGTAACTTCCCTTGCAACGATGAAACTCCTGGGGGTTTTTCTGTGTTTGTCCAATCATACACTGCTGACTCGATTAAATTAAATGGTTCTTTGCATTCAGATCGGTTAACCAAACAAACCAAAATTGATATCGAGATTCAATTTCCTACGTTCCGGCTCTACGAAACAGGAGATGGGATTTGCTTTTTCCTTCATTTCGCCGGACCATCGTAACATGTTATTTTCGTATTTTCGGTTTAGCTACGCGTCCTTTACCGAACCTGTTGCCATTTGACCGCAATGTTCAATTTGTATCGGTTATCGCGTTCAATTAAACTCACAGAGTTTTTGGCTCGGATTACTATGCATAGCTGTTTCATCGGTGTGCCTCGATACGATGCCATCGATGTAACAGTAGGGATACACGTATAACCGTGAAATGGACGTGGGTATATACGACTGATGATATTACAGTCTTCACTTTCAACCACCAATTATTTTACGCGTGACGTCAGAACATTTACTTTTTTGCCTAAGCGAACGACTCGAATAAGCGTAATTTTATGGATTAAAATGTGGTACCTACAGATGTAGGGCCTACATGTTACTTAACTCTCCAATATTCTGCAACAATCAGTAACACAAATTATTACAGATTTATACATGGAGTGTTAGTCTTCACTCTTATTTTACGAATCGAAGAATCTTTGGTTATAGGGGATGGAACCAGGAAATCATTGGTCATCAATATAATAGAATTAATTTAAATGTGTTAAGTTGACATAAGGGACGGATGAGTGTTACAGAACCTAAACCGTGATCGGTTCGAAATACATCCGAAGACCATGTCAAGATCAAGAACAGTAAACATCCACACTATCAGAAGAATAAACACAAGCAACTACAAATAAAAATCAAGTGACAAACATTACATGATCCGTAGAAATACGTGTAACGTGATTTTACAAAAAATTTGTCAATCGATCCAAAAAACGTTTGTCCAGCACACGTACATTATCCCCTTACTCCCCGGAATTCACCCTTTCGCGACGTAATTGCACTTTTAAATATGCTTATCCTGCCCGTGAACCCGGGGACACACAGGCGGCTCCAAGATGAATACGAGCTCGTTACGTCGGAAGCGCGTGCAGCTCTCGATTTCCCGCCGCGTCGGTCGGGCATCGTTCCGCCAGAGAATCCGGCGATCGTTCAAGTAATTCGATCCTACGTGTCACACGTTTCATTTATAATCGCGCCGGAACGTCTATTACCGCGAGTTTGTGTGCCGTGTGCTACGTGGACGACGTGTAGATCGGTGTGCGTACGACGGCGGCTACATGGGGGCCGTTTTCGAAGGCTGTTTCGACGAAGGGGATGAAATAGGCTGGCTGAAACGGGAGAGGGGAGGAGGTAGTCGAGGCTGAGAGGGCGGGAGGTGGTTGGGAGGTGGGAGGGGAGGTCTATCGCTGTCGCTACCGGAGCCGGCAATGCGAGTCTAGGTTATCCGGTGACAAAGCTGGTTCGGTACGCGCAACGAGGCCCCCGGCACGTCGGATTATCACCATTGAAAATGGTGCAACTGAAACCCCACTGTTCGGATGCAGCGGCGCTTGAACGCGATACGCGGGCCAAGCTTTGCATCGCAAAACCGGAAGCGAATTCCTTGTCCTGTCGTGCGCATTTATTGACGGTGTATCCACCCTCCCCCCGAGAACTCTCTTGTTCGGTGTTGTTTTTCCATCGGTCGCGATGCCATCGACAAAATTTTCACCTCTGATCGATGCCTCTGGTGTACGGTTACCTGTCACCAGTAACGATCTACCGGATTCCTGGACGTTGTCGAATAGGGGTCTAGAAGGGAGTAGTAAAGCTAAACCTGAAAGGTTACCGAGAAACACGCGGTTTCGGGACACCAGGTGGGACGAAGGAGGGAGGTGAAATTTCGCTGGTTTTGCTTCGGGTGTGCTTTCGGCACGCGCGATCAACGGGACGAGATAGAAACGACTCGGCCGGATTCTTCCAGGAGAGCGAAGGGGGTTATACTAAAGTCGGATGCCCGGTGAACGAGGTAAGGCGAACCACCCTCCGGGGGGTTGTAGCTAAATTGGCGGCAGTATATTACCGGTCAGACTCCCGCATTTAATTTGAATATAATCGTGGAAGGAGATCTCAGGAGCTCGGGGGCACTTCGCGACGCAGAACTGCGTGACGGTGACCGGAAGTGCTCCCGGGACACCGGAAACAAAATGGCCGCTCCCTTCTCTACTGCGACTCGCCTCTTTCCACCGCAACCCCTGCAATCCGGCGTCGCGACCTTTCTGCCCGCCACCTCGTTGCGCCTCTCTTCGCGCTCCAACCCTCCCGAAGAGAGCGTGAATTCGTAACGCGAAGTTAACTTTGCATTGTTGGCTGCCTGACGGCCGTCTAGCTCGAACATCGAAATGCTGTCTTCGCTAGCGACTGAGGACGAATGGTCTTCTATTCGCACCAGATGGGAACCCGAATATCGTGGACAATCGTACTTTCGTAATAATTTCCCCCCGTTCTTTTTCCCTCTTCCCCCACTGGGAAGCTTATCCGGAAGCGTATCTATTAATGGTCCCGTCGTTACTTAGGCATTTCGTACGCGGCAGAGGAAGGTGGGAGTTTAATGATTTTCGAGTAATTACGAGGCCAGGCGATGACTCGCGTGGGAATGCAGCAGGGCAACGGGTTCGATAAGCTCCGCGGAACAATAACAATTAAACCGGCCCGCCTCGTAATGCCTAAATACAATATAAGCACGAACAATGAACTGCACACCCCGCCCACCCCCTCATTGCAAGGGGAGGAGCCGTACACCGGCTCTATAATGCCCGGTGTGCTTCCATAGACAATGGGCGGCTCAAAGTTCCATCGCCACCTGGTTGGATCGCAAGTCGAAAAAGCTTCGCTGTCTAACGTCTTCCATCGGAAGGGGGGTCCCCATGAGACTTTCCAACAAGTTTAATTGCCACTCGTCCATCCATCATGGCATCTTTCGAAACTTTCCGATTGTTTTCGGTAAACTGTAAGCTTCACCGAGCCAATTTACTGACAATATTACCCGTGATTGTAATTATCGATTGAAGTAACTGAAGTTGACTAACTCCACTTTTTGAATCGTTTCAAATTTTAATGTCAAAGTACTCGATTTGTGTTTATCCTTCTATATTTAAATAAACATCAATGCAGTTGCTTTATTCAAGAAGCATAAGTTTCGATAATTAATTCACATCGATTAGGCTGATTGACACCGTAAAGTCAACTGACGCGCCTTTTAATGGACAAACGGAGTTCTTTTATCGCCAGGGCACATCTCGGCAGGTGAGTCCGCGGAAGAGGAACGTAGACGATCGCGGTTGGGCAACCGAGACGGTAGGGCCTACCCTTACGGGTTTACGATGTACGACTCCTGGGCTTAGGAGCGTATGATTAAACAACTCAGGTGTTTTATGCTCGGCTCGTGGAGATCGCGTGACCCAACGGCCACATCCGTTTCCGCTTTACCTACGGTCAACCGCTTCGACCCCTAACCAATGGTTCGCCTTAAGGGTTGCACGTTACCTTCGAACCACGAAAGAAAGTATACTTTCGACGTATCTTTAAGCAGTAATCGGGTTCGCTCGATAGTCACGTGTGTGTATGCTGTGTCGTGGCGCCGGCTAAGAGCACCGCCGTGTACCCTAACGCTAAACCTTTTACTCGCGGGCTCAAATGCCTGTTGTTCTCTCTCTCATTTTTTTTTATATTTTTATTCTCCTCCGCCTCGCGATAGGCACTCGCTTCCACGGTAGGGAAAAATAAGGCTCTATTTTTCATGGTCGATTATACGTGAATTTCAGAAGGAAAACGTGTAGCTCGTTTCAACCGGGCCGGTAGAAGCCTGATTAATCCAATGCCAATCACGAGGGGTTGCCTATGTGTGCAGCGACGATGTTGGGGCACGTTTATATTGAGGTACAGACGCGCGATACACTGATATCGGTCGAATGGAAGCTCGTTAATCCGAGACGGAAGCGCTCGGGAGCAAGAAAGGTCAGGGAAATACCGCGGCCTGACATTAGGTTACGCGAAATGCCACGGGGAATCCCCCTTTAAATCGAGCCTGGGTCTGGGGCAAGAACTAACACCCCCAGCCCACCCTCGGCCAGTTTTCGAAGCCATTGTGTACGATCGATGTGCTACCGTTAATTTTGGCGTAATGTTCGCCGTTGAATATTCCTGGAATAATTCCGGGCCAGGAAAATTAATTAATTTGCTAATTTTGGATTATCGGTGTCTCGGTTACGCACGAACGTCTCTCACGGTGGGCATTCGAGCCCACCCCCCCCCTTACCCTCTCACGCGGGATTCGTTAGTTTTCCGGGAAATTAGTCGGCGGTGATTTGCATCTGACGTACACCTCCGGGCACCTACACGTCCCTTGCATAGTTCGGAACTCTGACTTTCCACTCGGATCTCTCTCCTCACTTGGGATGGATGTCTCAACGCCCCTTCGCGGGCGTTCCCCGCGTCAATTACGCCCGTCACGGCTTGAAATTTCACCGTGGCTCTTCCTTCCCTCGACGGTATAATGGATCTATTTTTCAGAAATTTCGGGGTTTTTTCGCCCAACCTGCCCCCTCGCGAAACGGACGCCAGATGTGCTTTGCCGAAAGTGGCGAAAACGAAGAAGCGTAGAGCGCCCGATCGACATCACCAGAAACATACTTCCCCCTATTTTATCGAGTTTCTTTTCTTTTTTAATGGTTTCTGGAGTAACCGGCGAATGGTTAGTGGATGGAATCAATGACAGATGACGCCGAATGGAAGGAACGACGAAAGCCACGGTGTAACTAATTCGACTTTATTACCCGGCCCGGGCAAAGTCTCCCCGGCTTCCCGATTCCTCCGCCGATTATCCTCATCCGGCGAATTCACCGAGGTGTTCCGACTTAAACACAGACTCGAACGAGTTTCAGCTTAACTTGGTTGTTGTGAATAAGTAAGCGAAGTGTTGCGAAGTGCTGGCAGAAGTTTCGCGAAGCCCCCACCCCCACCCTCCCCCCAACCCCTCAGGGCGCGTGGCCGGGGATGGCTCGAATTAAATTGTTATACGGATGAGCTGCCACGACGAATACCAGCCCTGAAACCACCGACTTTCCAGCCACCCTCGGGTGTGAATCTTTAATCACCGACTCTCATTATATTTAATAAAATAATACCGCCTTGCGTGTATCAGACTGTGTCAGTATTCTGGCGTCCTCAGTGTCAAATAATCCATTTCATAGGGATTAATATTTCTCTGCTTCACGAAAAGTTCAAGAATTCCGAATGAAAGTCTAATCGAAGAATATGATTGTCCTTCAATTGACATTGACGTTACAACTTAGAAAAATTTCATATCTAGTTTGATATTCCTTAACAGATGCATCGTAGCGTTGGTAACTGGTGACCAACATGCAATGTAAATTCTAAAATGAAATAATACAATCAGCGTGAACGGAAAGTCAGCTAAACTGGGCTCTGCGGTGAGCGTGTTGACCTCGTGGTAGCAGTTCTCTTCAATTCAAACAAATGGTACATCCAGACAGAAGGTGACTCTACATGTAAAAATAAATCGAAAAAGTGCGACAGCATTTTTTCGTATGATATTCGTGTTTATGTATTCGTGTTTACGGTAAGTAGAAATGGAATGCAATGATCAGACGCGTTAGGCCAAATGCTATTCCGGAAATGAAGCATTATATGAAAAAATTTTAGTCTATATTTTCGATTTGTTTTTGTATGTAGAATAACATTCTACCTGATTATACCACCTATCTTGGCCCATATTGTATATATTTATGAATTAAACTGAAGTATCTTATGGAGTCTGAGAAGCTTAATGTTCTATTTTGAATACTATTCTTGCATAACTTGTAGTATTGAATTGAATTTGAAGTATTAGGTGTTCGAATAAGTAATCCAGTGTTTCTTTAATTGGGAGGCGACATGTTTTACCTTGAGTTGAGTAACAATTGTGTAGCATGCAAGAAAAGCACTATGAATATAAATTAAACAGTATAATTCTTTGATATCCATAGAAACGACTACTGATTTCGTCAAAAAATATTTAGTACACAGTATTCACTGTTCCTTTTATCCGAATGAAGATGAGGTAATCTTGTATTTACATGAATTTCCATGCAAAAATATTAACATCTCATTATACCTTACCTGTGATTGCATTGCTGACAGGCGAAACATTCCAAGTGATAGACGTTGGTTCTCGCCCTCATCACCAACTCGAAGGCCGGTATGCTTTTGTTGCAAGCCGCACAGTGGCCGGTGCTTCCGAACAGTCTGCACAGTCGGAAAAGAAGGAGATTTTACTGATTTTATTATGACAAGAACCGCGACATTTAATGTTTCCCAAATGATATTGCTTTTCTTTCTCCCCGGTGTGCTTACGTCACTCGTTTCGAAGAGCCCTGTATTGGCCCACCCCATGTCCCTAGTGTCGGTGATATTAGAGAGGACTTTTGGCCCGTGTACTAACGGGAACCAATAAGCTTACGAACCGCCACGAATATGCCATCTTCAAATATTAGGCCATTAATAAAGACCACGGTGAGAGGTTCGATAGGCGAGCGGTCTTTGCAGACACGCCACCTGCGCGTGTTCCCTCGGGACTTTGTAATCTCAACACGGTTTATTTGCCCTCGCCTGTTTATATGGGACGTGGATGTATTCAATAAGGGAAACTCATCTGTAAAATTCGATTTGTTGCTTCCGTTCGCCTCCGCGGGACTCTTCGTACGTGCGCTCATCCCGGGCTCTTCTCCTCCTCTTTGCCCCTTTATTTACTTCGCGAAAACATAATGAAATGGTCCGTCAGGGTACTTCGAGGCGGACGGAATTGTAATTTCAATGAATTAACGTTCGGATATCGTATTCATAAACAAAACACGGAGCACAGAGTACGGAAGATTTTATACCATGTAACGATTCGTTTGTTTTCTGAAAGGATTAGTTTAAATAATAATGTTTGAATTAACAATACAATATACAGAGTGTAAAATACGTGAAGATAATCCAAGGTGCAAAACTGTAGACGAAGATGAGATACTTTTTCCATTTATTTTTGTTGAAGAATATAATGTAGTGTATAACATGTACACTATATGTACGTAACGGATACACAGAGACATGTCGATTCTAGATCAAATGTACTTATTTATTACGTGAATGGAATGTTGTTGTACGTTACAGGCGATATTGCGCGATGAAAAGGCAGCAACCAATGAGTTGCATTTTCTTGTATTTCTGCATTTTGACTTCCAACGCAATCGGACGCGTGTGTGGCCTGTACACGTCAGCGTCACGCAACGTGGAAAACGTTCGTGTAATTGATTCAACCGTTATGCATTGAACGCATTGGATCTCGGAATTGCAGCATGCGACACGCAGTGTGGAAAATACACACAGCCATTTGTATCCTGCGTGAGACACGCAGTTCGCGACACACGGCATACAGAACGCTCGTGTATTTTAGAATTTGGTGCGAAAATGGGTATGTAAAGAGTGATCGTGAAATAAAAACGTAAGACCCAAAGTAGGTGTAAAATCATAAATTAAAATTGTACAAGGCAGGTCGTGAGTGGTCAAAAGATAGGAATAAGTGGTGTAAAGATTTATAAAATTCATAATAATCGTACAAATAAATACTTGGTAGAATCTTATGAGTTTGAGCATCTAGAAGGAACAAGACGCGTACACTACTGCCCACAATTATTAACATACCTGCTCTGTATAGAGAGAATGTAATATTTCGTTTATTATTTCATAGTAGCACAATCGTTGTTCATTGATCTTTAGTATCCCCTACATAATATTAATTTCAGATTTTTAAGCAACTTCCTAATGCCTTGTAACATATTTACTGCATATCCGTTAATATACATATATGAGCGGGAGTGTACATTTTTAAACAAATCATTTCTATCGTCAATCTGTTCCACCGTTAAAAAAAAAACTCACCTTAGATAGTCCCTCTTGCACAATATAAGATTGGACTTGGTGTACAGCGACCAGCCGACTTCGACGAGTCTGCACGCGCAACAGCTGCACTTCAAGCAGTCCTCGTGCCAGTACATGTCCAGCGCGTTCAAGAGATACCTTCAATAGAAGAACGCGTTAGTGCTGATTTAACGTTCCATCGTCACCAAGGCGCAACGATCTGCACGATCAGTTAGCCTGGTTTACCTTTCCGTGATCGGTTTGCCGCAGCCAGCGCATTCCTGTTGCGAGGCACCCTTCTTGCTTGGTTCGCTTTTGCTAACATCCATCGTCATTTTATTACTCGTTCGGTGTTCGTCTCGTTACCTAGAACCAAACAAGATCCTGACTGATTATTACGATTCAACGGGTAGTCACAGAGCGGGTAGGGAGTGTTGCATAATATTGTTGCCCAATTAATACGAGCAACGATTATTATATAGTATCAGCCAATTAATTTTCGCATTGCTTCGATTAGCTTACGCGGTAAATCAACGGGGGCGAACAGGATCGAATGAGTAATCGCGTTCGCGTGCTTTTAACAAGTTTCACCGGCATCTGGCACTAGGACGTCCGCTTGTCTATGAGCAATTAGAGTTACAGGTTCAGAATTTAACGGCGCGGTTAGTGCCATCTGTGTCCATCCAGAGCGGGGGCGGCCTTTCTCGTCCCCGAAGTCTCTCACCCTCTCCACGGCCGCGTCTCTTTCTCGCGATGCGGTCAGAGTTTAGAATCGAATTAGTTTGACCATCTCTCTCTACTTCCCGCTCTCACTCTACTTTCACTCCACTTATTGCACGTTTAAACGGCACCAGTTCTGAAACAAATGTCTCGGGTAACGGCTGCGCGAGCTTCCCGATAAACATTAATTGTTTTCGGTCGAAGACATATGTAGAATCCACCCCTGTGCTCCGTTTAAACGGAATTTCGAGAGTTTAACGTTTATTTAATCGGCGTCCCGTGTTTCGCTGGACTTTTCGCTTCAGTCGATTGGATTATTATGATTGTTGGAATAATAAGAATATGAGAATTTGTTTGTGCAGGTGATGTACGCTATTTGCTAAACGTATGAATCCAGGTATTGTATATAGTAGCGGAGGAATATATTGTTTTGCAAATGTATGTTTATCAGAATCGATTAACACAGGGATTTCATATATGCACACTTATTCATAAATATTATGATAACTGTTTTGGTTATGGAAAGTAGATGTTTCATATGGATTACGTGTTTTGCACCAGTTTTAAGTAAGTATTAACTATTGAACTTCAATATTCTCAGGATAATATGTTTTCAGTATTATCAATAATTTTTTAATAGTATTTTAAGTCTGCTTCTCTTCTGGTAAGTGTATATAATACTTTTGTGTGATTATAACACGATGTTATTATATTGTACAAATTTTATGTAGCAGTCGGTAAAAGAGAAAAAGAAGTAGAAGAGAGATAGAAAATTACTTTTACTCAAGTCCCAGTGTCTGTTTTAAGAGTTATACAAAATAATTACCTTCTATAGCTTACTATCTTTAATCTAAACTAACATAATCTACTTAACTTAATTTGATAAATTCAATGCAAATATAATGAAATGTGAGATTGTTGTTCCTTGTTCAATAAAGGAAAGGTAATTCCAGTGGACCCATTCATTAAATTAATAGTATATAATACAGTCAGAGACAAATACGTTTTTCAATTAGAGTTTGAATTGTTCATCTTTATGCAATGCTACTCGATAAGAAGAAAAGATACGGCGATAGACCTAATATTCCGAGTGTCCTTTAGTGGCTTACTCAAATCCACTTGTTCGATCTAAGCCACCCGGTATATTTACGAGTACTCGTGAATGCTATGAGCAAAGTTTGTGCGGTTTCAATATGTCCTCTCCCCTTAGCCTGGACACAATATTACGGGGACGTTAATATCTTCTATGCGGTTCAGACTTCGCAGCAAATATTAATACCGAGCCTTTGACACGTTAATTATTAAAGACTGAAATATTACAAACTCCTCGCACACAGTGAAGATTTCGTTTTCGTGAACGGACATTGCTCGTCTCGTTATAAGAAGACAGCATTCTTAAAAAATTTGTGCAGTTTGTGTTACGACTGTTTCTTATTATTACTTTGGAAACAGTAAACACGGTCGCGAGGATGACGCGGAAGCGAGTTAATTAATTGCGTTGGATCCATTTACGTGCCTTCTCGGCCATGGATACATCGAACATGATATAAATAATGGTGTAATTATTATTCGTAAGCGTATATTCCTATGAGTCCAGTGATTAATGGAATAACCAACAACCCAGGTAAATTATGCAAACTATTAAATCCGAATGCGCGCAAAGTTGCCCACATAATAATCGCGGCACCGATCGAATGCATCCCGGCTGAAATTTATGTCCGACATTAATACATTTTATTGTTATTATAGGTTGATTAAAGTCATCGTTAATATACCCATCGGAAAATAACTCCAGGCGAGGCAATATATTGAATAGGATTAATCGACAAGAATTACCAATATGCCGCCAAGCGTTTCCGGAACTTGTACACGAGATGTATAAAATCCACTGTCGATCAAGCACACACCCTGAAAACGTCTCCTTTGAGACATGAAACGAGCGAATACTCTGTATTCTATAATAACAGAAGTATTTTCGAGTTAGGCATAGCGGAATTCGACCGCAGGGACTTCCTGCGGCAGCCAACCTGAATACCGACCTAGACCTCAAAAACCTTTCTCGGACCCTATGTGGTCAGTCAATTTCCACTTTGTACCACAATTTTCGTGTACTCGTCGTCTCTCTCTCTCTCTCTTTATCTCTCTCTTCGCGATAGATGTCCGGCTTGCACGATTATCCCGCGGCGAACAATAGAAACAAGTTACTAAACATCCGTAATAAAGTATGAAACTGTTTTCGAACGGAGGGTATTTAATTAGTGATTTAAACGCATCCTTATCGCGTACGTTCGTTACGATTGTGCTGCAACATTAAACACCGGTTATTCCACCAATATATTGCCCACCTTTTCGTGCCTCGCCGTGGCTTTAATTGCTCGACAGAGAAGTTACTGTCCGTCGAAAAGCCAGCGGAGCACAGTCGAAACGGTTCGCTGGAACGTAACCGTGAAGGGTCCATAACAAGAGAGAGAGAGAGAGAGAGAGCCTACCCTTCGGAAGCTGCTCGCATCGCTGGCGATCTGTTCATCAGGTACGTGATCAGATCATCCACGGACGCTGCTCCTCAAAGCGACGATAATTCGATTATCTCCGTACACGTTCGACGACCGCCGACATGTCCTCCAATCGGTACATCTTCTTGGTTAACCAACTTCCTGAATCTAATTAAATTACTTCCATCCATTGGTGACTCTTCGTTGCAACATCCTTTTTCCTGGACGTTGAATGATTCTGACCATTTCGTTGCTCTGCCGATTACACCAGTATCGAATGTATTAATCGAGTGCAAAGAGTCTTATACGTGTGTTAAATCACTGATTCGCCAGTGACGCATTCGACTCCAGATGAATGAATTTCAATGACCCTTTAAGAGCCGATGTAGTTATTAGATCATTCTTTAATAACAAATAATATATTTTTGTCTGATTCAGAGTTGGGCAGAATTTCATTCGAATGTTCCATAGTGAAAAGTAGAGGGTCATCTTGATCTTCAAACAGTTAATGTGATTAAATAATTGTTCGCCAAGTGTCTACTCAATCAAGAAGAAGTATTACTTTATCATAAAAAATTGTAATTACCACGATCAAACACGGTAAAATGGCGAAGTACTGTTTTTATCTTTTATTCATTATTTGAAACTTTTTATCTGGATAATGAATTAACCCATTCCTGATCTGGTTTCACTGGATTTTACTATATTTATTTGTTACACCGAAGTAGACTGAATTTTGTTCGTTCGTTCTCGGATCGGTTACTATTTCAGTTGTCGAACTTTCTGGATTACTTAACAAGTTCTCCAAAAGCTCCCGGCGAATTTCTCCGAAAGGCGAAAGGAGGAAAAGCAGCTCTCTCTATTTATCGACGTAACTGGGCAGTCTCGGATGCAGTTCTCAAGGCTCCGCCCTCGTAGCATCCGTGACACTCCCCGGAGAACCACCCCTGGAATCTCGACGGCGGAAAAACAAAATTTTCCCCGTTCTTTTCAATTCCAACAGCCAACACCGAGCCCGGTCCAGGCGATATCTTTACTGACCCTCGACCTGTTCTTAAAAATATTATTTTCTAAGTTTATACATTTGGCCAGTAGAGGGGTAAGTTGGGTCTTCGCAAAAATTTGCCCAGGATGGTTTGTGCACACCGTTCCCGCTTTTGTCTTTAATAATGCCCCCCGCGGAAGCGTTATCTTTTACTTTTAGGACGAGAGCACGGGCATCCGGTGAGTCGGTCCATTAATTAGCCGGGCCACATTAAGCCCAGCATTAATATACTCCGCTGGCTGTTTTGTTTTATCCCGCAGGAAGGACGTAACCTTCCCCGGAGGTTGAAGGGGGCGACCATGGGGAAGGCGAGAGGGGGAATTATTTCGACGGCGGCAGCCTGCTAATCCGACCTGCCATGCTACCGCCTTATCCCCAGAGACTGTTTAAATTCTGTAAATCGTCCCGAATATACCCACCCCCCTGCGCCCCGCCCGTTAAACGGACACGCAGCGCTGCTACGCGTTTCCGGGAAATTAAAGAAGTTGATAAAGACGTGACGGGGGTCCCTTTGTCCTGGTTATTACTGTCGGAGTGGTACCTTTCGGATTTGTTTTCAGATTTTTTCATTTGTATTAGGTGTACCGATTAAGTAGTCCATTGTTTTTTTGGGGGGAAGGGGGATACTGTATTCGGAACGAAATAACTGAAATGTAATTTTAACATATTCTACTACATACATTACTGAATTGTAATTTTAACGTATTTTAACAATATTCATTATTTGTTCCTATTATCTTCCGTTATTTTGACTGAAGAGAAGATTTGAAAGGCATTCTGAGTCCAAAATGTATTGCCACCATTGTCAATTTATGCAGGTGGTATAATTTGATCACCCACTGTAATATGGATTGGTAAATATTTACGAGTGGCATTGTATGTTCGATGCAATGGTTTTTAGATTTAAACCTCCAGCGTGGACTCGTCGGCAGAATTTGTCGTTAAATATCGTTTTCTTCCGCTCGTAAACGTTCTGATTTTTCCGGTAAAACCACGGCAAATCGGCTTACACGCGTGTTTAGGTCAGCCCGCGAAGCAGGGGATGAGAGGGGGGGGGGGAGTTGGCGTCCGTAACGATGTAATTTAACGGGCGAAAGGAATATTTCCTACGGAATAAATCTCGCGTAACACCGCCAGTGAAATTCTCGTTTACCCGGTATTCAGCCCTTGCTAATGGGGGTAATTTAAGGGATGTTTTAAGCGGTCCGCCGCCGCCACACGTGAGTCGCACAAAAAGTTCACGTATTACAACTGGCGCGGGGTCGCGACGTAATCACGCATTACACGACGTTCAACGATAAATCAACGGAAAACCAGAATGACAACCCAATTCATTCTATTATTATATACGTATCTTGCTACCTTTTCTGTATTAAAAAAGTTTTAAATAATTTTCCCTGTAAAATTGATATCCCTAAGGAGAAGAGTAAATATAGCGAAAATACTTGGGCCGGGGGTAGTCATCCTTCCGTATAATTTTCATCCGCGGCCCCTTAAGGTCGACGGAAACGGCGTAACGGACAAACGGTCTGTTTAACAAGTTCTTTCGCGCCGATAAACGCGACCACGGCGGTGTCTCCACTCTTTTTCTCTTCATATTTGTCGTCCCCTTCTGCCAGGGCCCCGGTTAATGAAATTCTAGTCAGGTCGCGGAATTCTTTCGTCAGGTGGCGATGCCACCTACCCCCTCCCCACTCCCCTTTGGGTTTACCGTTCTCGGCTCTTACATTTCTTTGTTTTCCTTTTTCTCTCTATCTCTCTTTTTTGTCCATTCAACTGTCTCTCTCGCTATCTCTGCATCTCTTGCCAACCTCCTCCCTTGCCCTCTCCTCGGCCACCACAAGAAGGGGGGATGGTCGCAGTCTTGCGGGGGCGGACGGGTGTGCCAGCAGGGGGGGGGAGGTACGGGGTTTGCGTACGTCGTGGCGCGGAGGGTTGGCGGTCGAAATGGGGTGGTGTGCAGTCAGATTACGCTAAGCTATGCCCGTACGTGCTCGCATGGAAGTTCCACCCCTCACCGGGTTTGCCACCCCGCCTGGGAAAATGTATTTATTGTTGTTTGTCCAGCGTTCTGTATATGGCCACCGCACGGAGGGACCGCGCCCGCGGGGGAAAGAGAGAGGGACAGAGAATCGCCCGAGGTTGAAGTTGAAAAAAAATTGCCCGGGGACGAGCGCTGCGATGCTGGGCATAAATTTAAGCGACGCTCACACCTAACCCCCGCCACACCCTCGCGGTTCCCCTTGAATCGTTTCTCTTGTTTTTTTTTTTTATTTCAATCCCACCGCCCGGTTAAATACATCTGGAATTACTCTTGAAAGACACGGTATTCCAGTTGGAAGAAGTTGTCGTTAAGGGTAACCCTTGGATCAAGTTTTTATTTTGGACCTCTTTGCCGAGCGAAATCATCCTTGTGAGAGATTACTCATTTGGATTGAAACATACACTTGTGAGATTGTGTTTTGCTCTGTAGACAGTTTTTATAGGATATCGTCACTGTTCTTTTCATTCTAGTTGATGGGACTGAACGATTAACGAGTCTTCGATGGAACGCTAATTGTGCCAGATAGCGTACGATCGAAACGGTTCTTATCGTTCAGCTATCGGTTCGACCGGTCGCGGATCCGATACATTGCCGATTCCGACGACAAAGGGGCCGTAACAACTTCGGAAACTTTTATCTTGCAGGATTAATGGACGGATTAAAGTATTTGCGGCGGGATGCGGGCTGATTGGGGTAAATCGTGGCGGGATTAGAACTTGATTGGCTAATTTGTAAGTGTCCCCGGCAGCCGGGCACGAACTTAACGATCGATCGGTCTGTCCTCCTTCCACATACGTGCCCGGCAATTCTCGATCCGAGACGTCGAGACGGACGGGAACGGGTACGGGTGACTAATTCCCGAAGACAAGTCTCGAAAACGAATCGCATTTTCCGGGTGATTTTACGCCGGTGTTCCTAGAAATAGGCAGCCAAACGAAAACGGAGCTGTTTAACAAAAATATGACTGTGCTAATGATCTTTTCCTGAAATAGTTGGATTAAAATTAATGCCTTTCTGAACAATCTGTATCCTAATACTTTAAGGATATATTTTACTTAAATGAAATTACATGTTCACCCGTTCAGAAACCTCTACATTTCTATGGAGAGTAGGAATATATTTCATTGATAAAAAACTGTGCTTGTACCATAAGGCTTGTTGGACTACTTATCCCTTAACCTGATTGTAACGACTTACGCACCTAAACAGAGCTTCCTTTGACAGCTGCGTATCACATGCGAAAAATTCCCTGTCCCTAGGAGCAGTTTTTTTTATTGTATTTCGAGGTTGAACTCTAAGAATCTCAGAAACAATACAAACTAAGCCCCACTTTTTCCACCTCGTAGTACCACTTCTTCCGCAACATACACCAACCAAAATTCTGAATTTTCTACCAATCATAAGTCGACCCGTAGGAATAAGCGACTACGCATACAAACACCAGGCAGAACACAGTCAACCATCATCGAGAACACATCAGTCAGAGCAAACACAACTAGTGCACACATACACATACATCATTTACATACATTCTTTTACGTTTATCAAAATTAAAGTGTGTTATCAAGTAGTGTTAAATTATATAAAACTAACTAGTGTTAAATTAAAGTAGTGTTAAATTCTTCAATTCACGCCATATCACCATACACCATCACACCATCTTCAGTTCAACACAGTACAGTGTAATAAACAGGTACGCTCAGTTTCTTACAAAACCGGATCCTCAAATTCTACCGTAATTTTTACGTTATTATCCAACAAGCACATCCCCTGGGGAGGTGTATCAGTTCTAGTCGGAATGTACAATTTGTACAGATTAAGCCCAGTTTGAACGGTTTATCGTCACGAGCACGCGCACCGCCGCGTTCGCCCGAACGAAGGGGCCCCCGTGTACAGTCCGACTGCGGAGATTAGCCCTCCTCCATCTCGAGTGGTCAAGGCTACTTAATGTGCGGTCAGTGCATGCGGCGGGGCGTCAGACTGATTTACATCGTATCCCTTTACCGAAAGCGAAGTGCGCGCGAGTGTCCGGGAGAACGGAGAGCTGTGGTCGGTTGAGAGATGCGGCAAACGATCGAGAGGCATCGATTCACGTGGCGTAACGTCCTCCATATACCTTACGAATCGGGGGAAACCACGGTTGGAGACAAAGAACACGGGGGAGGGGAGGGGATACTAGTTGACGTGGAATCGTGGATAAGAAGACGGATCACCGAGTCCACCATTGAAAGAGGGACCTCGAGTCGCCAAACACCGAGAGAGTTACAGGCATGTTTCGTCACGGTTTAGATCAACGTTCAGAGCCTGGAAAGTACTCGAGGGTGGGAAGGGGGGGCGCAAAGGGGGCTACTTGCATCAACTAAAACCCCCATTCGTATAACTCACGACCCCTTGTTTCGCGGTTGATCGACGTTTCGAAATATTTCCCAACTGCCCGTCCAGACGTTGCTCGCCTGTCCAGCTTCCTGTCTCCTTACAATTCGCAGACAGTCCTACCGCCAGGACAAAACCGGTCTCCGGTGATGGACTCGCGGAAGATAAGGGAGCATTCATGACAAAGACAAAACGCGCTCGGTTGTATACCGCCTCGTGGTGGTAACCGTGTCGCCGTTCCTCTTTCCTCCCCTTCACCCCTTCTATACCACCCCGCGCGTCCCCTTGGACGATCGTTCGTCTGCCGTTTAGCGCGACGGCGCGGGACAATGAGCGAAAACTTTTATTATTAATGTTCCGCGGGCAAGATAACACACGCCGGTCGAAACGAGACGCGCCCTTTCTCCTTGTGGCTCGATGCCGGTTGATTCACGGTGTTTGGAGACTTCTTCGCGTTTTTTGGTACACCCTCTGTCGGCGGCTGCGCTCGCTGAGGCAGCGATGTCTCGCGTTAATGCCGATAAACGTTGGATCGTGATGGGTTTTGGTCATTATTCTTCTGAACATGATGATTCTGTCGATTACAACGCCTTCATATGAATTGCTGAAAATAACTGTGCTGGTGATTCTGAAAATGGTGTGAATCCGAAATTGAAAAAATTGAACGTATCACTTATTTGACGTTACATCGATTTATAGTACGATAATATGGATGGATTTTTGGGAAATATTTATTTGGCTTGAACCACTTTTCATTAGCATTGCACGAAGATAATGTTAATTAACTAAACCTACAGCATTTGTTTCATTTCTTTCGCTTAGTTGATGCAATAGGGTTGTCTACTGTAGTGGTCACCTAATTCTGTTGAGCAGTGTATTAACCCTTCAATGGATATTTTTAGAATATTTTAATTTTTGTTTAATAGTTTCATTAATAGGTGTTTGTTTATTTCGAAGTTTTCTTACATAAAAATGCAAAGCAATTGGGTGTGTAATGAGTAATAAGAACAAGGTTTGTGTATAGTAGGACTAGTGTAATAAATAATGTTTCCATCAGGCCAGTTAAGGGTCAAATCATTCAGTACGATTTTGTCGATGATCGACTTCAGAACCACTTGGGACTAAATGTGTATAAATAGTAACATACTGTTTCGCAAGCACTAAGAAAATATGTAGGAAATATATAAACACCTTCCTCTCACATAAGAATAGAGTATCACAAGGATTCAATCGTTAACCGTTCTACTCAAGCATCTCCTCGAATTTTGACCAGTTCCGTTGTTTTACAGCGGGCAAGAGATTCGCAGAAAGTTTTAAGAGAAATTTTAGCAGCGATTTAATTAGCATTCCTATGAGTCCGCGTAAATCAAACGCACGGTATGCAGCCCCGGGGAAAGGAGAACGGGGATATCTCCCTAAAGAATGTTTATTAATTATTTTCCCTCATCTGGCCACAATCACTAACAACGTTTCGCTGTGAGAATGACGAAATTCATTTAGACAATTTGTTCGTTTAAAGTATGGAGCCAAAGTGGGATGTTACGAGCGTCTTGAAGTAACCAAAGAACATTTCGGGTTAGACCTGTAACGCTATGAATATTTGTTAAATCAGGTTGGATACCAGGGCAAAGGGTATGATTAACTCGAGCCATCCTTGGTCTGGCCCGGATAACTCATTCAAGACGGTCTCGCCGCAATAAGACGAAGGTCCGGACGCTCGGGACATATTCTCGGTCGTTGCGCGTGAGTTAGTACTGCTCGAGGAACGGCTGGCCGTTAGCAGTTAGTCGGTAAATAACCTAGACACTCTCCTCGACTACCCTTCTACGTGGATAGATACGCTATCTTCAACGCGAGACCTTTGTCTAACTCTGGATCGGTTTTCGGTCAGGCCGGTTTCATTCACGCGAGACTGAACACCAGCAATTGACATTGATGAAGTGTTATTACGTGCGGCGTTATTGCGTTATTACGTGTTATTATGCGCTCGTGTGGCGATGCTTGGGTCTGGTTTGACCCATGTTTCCAACAGCCTCGTATACACCTGCATTCCTGACGATTAATTTTAATTAACTTTTGCTTATACGAGATTCGACAATAAGGTACATATTTATTGACGAAGTATTGACGTTCGAAAATGTACATATTTAGAAAGAGGAGGAAACCAAAGTGTCGTGTTTTTATTTAGAGATTTAAAAGCTATCACGCGCACGCAAGATGGACCGTTTTTAACACGTGTCTGCCACAGTGAAATATGCCGTACGTAGCCAGACACGCTTTATTTCGTTTTTAAGTCATAAATCGTCGAATGTGTATCCGTATAGTTGATAGAGGCTGTTGGCCTTGTTTTAAATTATACTGCGATATTAATTTTCCCCAGTAGTTGTGAAACCGTATTTAAATAATCACGACCTTTTGCAATGTACGTGTCATCCATATTTAAGTGACGTGGCAGTCACCATGTTTAGCCAATCTTATACCATCTTATACCAACACGTACCTACCAAACTCTTCCTGCGACGGTTGATGGATTTTTTAATATAAAATGCTCGACAATGAATAAAGTATTGAACTTCCCGAGGGAATTTACGATCAGGAGAAGATGGGGAGGTGGACGGCGTGAGTTTTGACGTTTCGATGGTTCTGAAAGAACGACGTCGAAGACAAAGCGGCCGTCGAAGCCGAGGGGGACATCCAAGAGGTCTCGACAGGCGTCCCTTACGCTCCTCGCTATGGAGGAGTTTCGTTATTGACCGGTCGAAGAGTACAACTCGTTCACGGACGGGAACACTTAATCCAAGTGGGTGCTCCGTTAAACCGATGACAGGAAACGTCAGGCCGCTACCGCGCTTGGTGATATATCGATATTCGCGAGAAGTGTCTGGCGGCAGAGGTACGAAACGGTGAAACACACCGGGGGTGTTAGCGGTCACGAAGAAACCCACCCGTCTGTCGTTCGCGAACGGTACTTGTTGATTCTTCGACGAAATGATCGATCGACCGGAATTACTGCCAAAATGCTTGGTCGAAGCTTGGCTCTGATTAATTTCTGGGGTTAAGCGAGCTGTTTCCGGGCAAATGAGGCTGCAAAGAATTTTGCAGAATTTTTACACAATTATTAAATCAGTGTTATTCACCGTATAAATACAAAAAAGCAGTCAACTTGAGTATATTTAATGTATCGAGCTACAATACTAACGATGACTATAATTAGTAGTGCATGAATTATAGTACACTATTATTACTATTTTTATTATAAAATACCGAAGACAGCTCAAGTCGTCGAGTCAGTTGTTCTTTTCAAGCCGAAACACCCAACGGCTCGCCGTGTTAATTAACTCTGAAATCGCTAATTTACCGCTCGTAATGCACGGGTTGCCCTCTAACAGGCTTTATGGAGTAGAATGGGTACGGAGAATAATCAGACAGGACAGAGCAGTTAGGATAGCCTGTGAACCAGCCGATAGCAGGAAATGACCATTGCTGACACCAACATCGTCTCGGTATACGCTTCGATAATTATATACGCGTCTACACAAGGAACCAGTAGTGCCATGTCAGCCTTTACTTAGGACTCTGATGACTGGGGGGCCTTCTCGTCGGGTGTCCACGAGATAACGTAATTATGTCAACAAAAATGTTGAAGGGTTACAAACGGACCACCCGTTTTAGCAGAGAATCATTGTTTCAACAGGGTGCATTCACATACACTCCCGCCCGTAAGTAATGCTAAACGTAGATTAGGAAAGAATTGGAGTTGAAATGTTACTTAAATTCTGAAATAGACGAAATCTTAATTTTACACATTGTAGAAACATGTAAATTCTATTCAGCCTTATGAACAATTTCAAGTATCTATTTGTTCAATTGATGCGTTCATTTTATTCAGGAAAATTCATTCAAATCAATCGTGACGCTTTAACAATGAATTTTTAAAAATAATTCTCCCGAGGATCCACTCAATTATAATGATTTCCACGAGGTCCTAGTAAATTCTTACGCGTGTTCATAACCGTTTCGAAAATGAGTGCCACAATTATTTACAAAATTTACAGTTGATTATCATTTTGTAACTTTTTAAAGTAATTCTGAAAGACATTCGAGGTGTGTTCAAGATCCCTATCTCCCTTAAAAATCGAACAAATTGATGATATTGCTTCAAGAAATTGCATTTCCTTTTCGATTTCCATTTTTCACAAAACAATCAAGTGTTCGATGACTTATGAACGGGAGCATAGGTTACATGCACTCTTTTCCAATTTCATAACAGACTCGAGGATTATCATGACCAACGGGATCACCGTATTTTTTTTCCCCCAGTTGATTTTCACCCAACGGAATGACGTTTCGCAAAATTGTCACCGGCAAGCGGGGTCCCTGGGATTCGTGGGTCCGTGGCGGGTCGAGGGCACACGCCCGATCCCGATTCAAATGGAAAAAGAAAGGTCAACCGAGTTATTGTTTTCGTGATGAATGCACATAAAATAATGAAACCTCGAAAGTACACACCGGGTCCGGGAGAGAAAAAAATATATCGCGCGTAATACGAGCGACAGCGCCATAGGGGTTCCACCACGCTCCACGTATGCCAGCCGTGAATTTATTGTCCATGGTCAAGAGCGAGGATGATACCGTTCCCCTATACCGCCGTGGACAAAACAGATTCACCCCCGGGGGCCCGGGTACTTCGGATTTATCGCAAGTTTAACATTACACAGAAGTTGGAAACGGCGCGAGGGATTCCGCGGATATTTATACGGTTTGAATGCACGTACGAGGATCATTCTAATGGTTTTATTATACTGATACCCGCGGGATTTCTTGGTGGACGCATTCGCACCCGCATACATGCCGATCCTGTGGTTTCCACGATTCATCGTACTCGGGACCCGAAAATATCATATGGGGAGAATGGCAATGGTGTATTCGAGGTAGGAAAACTTTCTTCGAAGAAAGGAAATGTTATTCCATGGAAAAATATTTTTCGTTATACCCGTGGATAATTGAACATTTCAGCTTAGGCTGATAGGACGTCATTAAATAGAACAGAATTACCATGAAGCTTCTTTGATTATCCTACACTTTGTTCCTGGATTCCTAGACTTAGTCATTCTAAAAAAACTAGTACAATGCTACTATGTCGACCTAAGCGAATACGGCTTACAGGTGTCCAGAAATCCAAGTTCATAGGGTTTGACAGTAATAAAACAATTTAGATCGTCGGGGTCCTCTAGCTGCTACTTTGCGACGTGACAGGTATTATTGCCAAGGTCTTATTTTCTGCAGACAATTAACAAATAGTACCAGTAAATTCTTTCCATCTATATGGTACTGATACAATAACTTGACAAAGAAAAAATATGAAATTGTCCTATTCACGAAGCGATAAAGTATTCCAGTCCGCCGCGGAACGAGATAAGAAAAAGACAGCGTCAAGACGTTATTGACAGCGTCTGACTGGAGGCGATTTCACGTGGCTCCGGCGTTAAGTTCGAACAGGGGGCAAACAGAGCTATGGTAGGCGGACCGCGAACGTGGTTTGAGGCTGCGGGAGTCGATGAAGGTCCTGGTACGTGGTTCCGACGCATCTTTCCTATCGAGAAGAACGATTTATCATCCCGAACGTTCCATAGGAATTCCCCCCCCCCCCCCACACCCCCTCTTTCAGCCACCGTGACCGACAGCATCCCCGTTTTGCGGTAGCGCCAGTAAACGGTCGTGCTTAATGTACCGCACCGACCGATAAGCCGTTATACCGTCGTGACGGTAGTAGCCTCACAGTTTTTGCCAAGCAAAACGCAAACGTGCAGCAACAGCACCCCTTTCTTCGTTGACGATCCCGCGTGACAGCGGCACCAGTCACTGACAGAACTCGTTATCGGTGCCCACGTGTGCTCTCGCGTACACAGGGTTAAAGCTATGCGTACGACAAGGGTTATTTCTCTGTCCCTTTCTATCTTATTCTCTCTGACTCTCCCGACTCTCCAAATATTTCTGCCGCGATATCATCGCCTCTATTATCGCAACCCCAATTACACCGCGTACCAGAGCAAAATGTCGCCGCGCTTAATAATTGAAAATTTCACCGTCCGTCTCTGGCGCTACATTAATTTTCGGAATGTTTAAATACGAACACTCGAACCACGAAGTCCATGCGTGTTCAACGAATTGTATTACACAGGAGCGCGTAGTACACGCGAATTGGTGAGAAAGTTTCAACGAGTCTTTAGCGCGAAGTTCTCCTCGATAGGAACTCTATTTCTGTAACGTATTCGGATCGCTGCCGGCCCACTTTGTATTTCAAGATCTCCTTCAGACCTATCGGCTTATCTCGCGGTTAGAAACTCCACCAGCGAAGATAGCAATCGGCGCGCGGCTTAATTATGCGGAGTTCGGCCAACGGATCCGAGCAGTTATGCTAATCCGACTTTATTAATAAGGACTCGAGCCAAAGTGGAAATCGTTGTAGGAAACGGTAGCCTTAACCCTTCGATCCACGCCCTTCTAGGCGGTAACACGGTCCCAGGGCTGCGCTCTTTGCCGTTTCGGCGCGCAAAGTAGCCCGAGATTCTCTCGTATAATCGTTTTATCAGTCGTTTACTTTCTGGGTCTTTCCCCGTCGCCTGGGAAAATCAGCAGGCCACGCTCCGATTTACTCACGGAATATCCGTTATTGTAATTCTTTCTATGTTGACTGAAACGACAGTATACAGACGTTCCATTTCTTTGTGATTTTTAGTACATTTAGTCATTGTAAGGTATATTCAGTTACATTTAGTTTATTAGTTTTAATAAAAACATAGTGGAACGTGATCTACATTTTTTGTATTTTTCTTGAAATATTTTATGGTACGCAGTCACATACAGTGAACAAAGAACGTATTTGAATCACATATTTCTATATGGACCTTGATGTAATCTTTTTTAGAATTTCTGAACATATTATTTTGTCTGAAATTTATATGTATTATATTTAATGCATATTCATCGATACGTGTATAATTATCTTCAGTCTGTCGTAATGTTTGTTCCAACTGTTAACAGTAAACCCTACGATATCCAATTGATCAAACTTCGTTAAAATAATCAAACAAAGTATTCTATTATATAGATAAAATATGTACATAAACGAACAGTAATAACATTTGTCGTGACAATTCTATTCCGCCAAGCGTTCCGACTATTCTTACTCGGTCTATTATGAAATTGCAGGTACACTGATAAATGTCTGTTACACAGCGACTTGTATACACTAAACAAAGATAGGATTAATTAAGTCCACCAGCCTCGTGGTTCTGTACGCAACGATGCGCGAATCTTTTTCGGACGTTCGCCGACATACCCGGCTGGTTTCCAAAACTGACGAAGGATTTAGGAAAACGTATTCATGTCATGAACAGCCGTGGCCGGTTTCGCTCTTCTTTTGACAATGATCGCGTACGTCCTGGTGGTGACGTTATTTCGTATACAATAAAAACGAATCGTGAAACTTAAAACACAGTCCAATTTCGAAGTCGACCACATGGAAAGCGTTCGTCGCTCGCAAATATTCAATTTCGATCTAGATGGAACGAAGAACATCATCTAAAGTGAGTGACCGGTCGCGAAAATAATCATAGAGCCGACGACGATGCTGCCACGTTCCGCCCTCGAACGCGACGGACAAAGGCGCTGTCAACGTTTTCGACGACGCTCCCCCGCCGTCGGGCTCTGAATAACCGGAAGTGACACAGGTGTCAGAACGAGTGGATTGTTCTGACAGCCGGTTATCGGTTATCGGCAATTTTCGAATTTATCGGCGCAATCCGACAAGACGACAACCGATCGCTATACTCCCATTAACGGACGAAATATTCCCCGTGATCGTGACAATCCGCAGGATTTATATATACGTTCTCTACTGAGAGATATAGACGGTCACGTGTTCCGTGAATCTTCGAAAAAAAAGTCACACACAATCGATCATTATGCGAACGTTGCATGCCGGTTAATCGAACAGGGGCCATACGCGTAAGATGGCATCAAACCAAACACACCTACGGAATATAGATCTTGTTCCATGGCTTGTTCGCTGGCTTGGCAAAGGCTAGGAGGGTGGCGAAGAGAAGGGAACGGTGTTAGTTTCCGTGGCATTGACGTTCCACAATACAGGCCTGATGCCGTTGACACCCCCATTTGCAACCACCGCACACCCCCCGTCCTGGCCGCAATCTCCGTCGTCGCGAAACTGCGCGACCGAAAGTGCGCCTGGGCTGGAATCTTATTCATCCCCTTTCCTGTGCGGCTCACGCGATATTTCCTGTCGACCCCCCGAATAAAACCGCAAAGATTCTGGAAAGCCCACGGTTCTTACAGATCCTTCCGGGAGGCCATCGTGGTACTCCACGGGACTCGTGAGACTGCCGATAAATAGACACACTCAGGATCAGGACTGAACGAAAAATATAAAAAGTGTCCGTGTGAATACAGTGAACCGACGTTCAAGATGTTTTATTAGCGTCGTATCCCATTGGCGGTCGGTCCGCCATTGCCGTCGGGGTAAACGGAGCATGAATCCGTCCCGTAAAATCTATTATCGACCCTCGGCTTATCGCTCGTACTCGTAGGACAATGGATAATATCGACGTTAACCATCGTCGAACGACCGTGAGCGTCGATCATTGACATCGCTATCAGTTGTTTCCGGCTCACCAGCCACACATTTCGGGCTACCGATTCTGCACGGCAAGATGGCGGCCAGGTTTGCACAGCTGGTTTTTGGATTGAACGCATACGTTACTCGGCCAGGAATGAAGGCACAAGAAAACTAAACTGGGAAACGTGACCTGTCCCGGACGCAAGAAATATGGATGTGACGCCGCGATTAACATTTTAGCTCCTATACGCCACTATAGTAGCTCTCCCTTAAGTGACATTTTTGAACGATACGCCACTACAGTAAATCATCGATGAGTGTTCGAAGGCCTCTCAGCGCTGAGTGTTCGGACGTCATCCCCACTACTAGGAGAGGGGGTTGGTTCCGTGGAACCAATCAAACGCCCAGTGGTGGGGATAACGTTTGAACCCTCAGTGCCGTGGAGCCTTCAAACACTCATCGATAATTGACTGAATAGTGGCGCACTTGTTTACCTCGCGTTGAAAATCCTGTGCATTATTTATTTTTAAACGCAGTTAAATGAATAGTGGATAGAATAAAACACCGTTCACGGTACTAACGTCATTTACATGCAGCCCGCAGCAGAATTGTCCATACAGTAATAGCGCCGCGGAATGTCTTGCCGAAACTAAAATGTTAAAAGAAATTACTACGTTAGTATTTTAAGCGTCGAATTAACGCCTGGTTCACGTTCAATTGTCATCGACGAAGGAACACGAGATCGACCGGTGTATCCAACGGGACCCGACACGGCTGAACGATCGCGATCAGATAGCACAGTGGCCAAGAGTCAAAGCCGCGGGGTCCACGCATTCCCCATTTCGCGCCGGTCGGTGCCCGATAATGGGCGCGGCAGTCAGTCGCGTATGATGCGGAGAGATAGCTCGGTCGCGATAGGAGAGAACGGAAAATGCGGCCGGCGACCGAAATCCGGCTAATGGTTTCACTGAATCAAACCAGAGCTCGGGCCGTTTAACGGAGCAAACAGACAGAAAATGGAGCGCAACCGCATATAAAGAGTCGATGATAACGAAATGATATATGACTCGGGCGCGAATAGCGAAGAGGAGAACCGAAACCGACGGGGCTCTCTCGTCCTGCCCTCTGCTGTTTCTCGCCCCCTCCCCCCAACCCCCCTCCAACATCCCCGATTCGACGCTCGCCTCTGGCTAGGGGGTTATCCTGGCTCCCTTCTCTGTGATTGATCGGCACGGAGATATACCACCGGGGATATTCACTACGGGATTAAGTGAATGCGCGAACACTTAATAATCCGTATAATATATATCTTCGTATCTTAGGTGTTGGGCGCGAACCATAGCGCGGGGCCACGTGTTGTTAGGGTAGCTGGCCGAGCGCGATAGTTATACCCGTGTTCCCGATCCCGGACGTCACATTCGTGATGCCGTATCGCGATGTAGCCTTTAATGACTTTAGGCCTCCCCCCTAAAGCGGTTTTCACGGCGGAGGTTCTTGTGGTTGAGGAGAGTGTGCTTTGTTGACGGCTGTGTGAGGTTTATCGACGCGTTATCCGATGTTCGAAAGGAATCACAAAGGAATTTTTAGGGATTGGTGCGACGTAATTGAGGATGATGGAATGTGAGTGAGAAAATGTTACTCGGTAATCTGAGTTATAGTGTAATATAGAGAATGGTTTTTGCTCCTTGATGAAGAAATTTGTGAAACAACTGAAGTATACCCAATTATTGTACTTTCTACGGTTCGAAGTGTAACATAACCAAGATTGTTAGGTCCATCTTGGACTTAAGTCTGCTGCATGTCCTAAAAGTTGGAGCGCTCTGCCTTGCCAGTGAAAAATATGCGTTTCCGCTGACACACGGTTTACCGAACCGTTACGGAATTGTCTCCCGCAGGTAATGGGGGGATGATTCGATAACAGCTTCGGATAGTTATCGATTCAATTAGCTAAGAGTGCCATAAAAGTCTGGCACCCCGTGGCCTGTGGCTTCCTTTGGACGATTAACGCCTCGAAACCTCGTATATCTTTAAGGAAAACGTTAATTTCGATTGCGATTAAAGTACCTCCTTCCGTTCGAGCAGGAAGATTACCTCCAAGGTTTATCGTTACCTGCACGAAGACCCCGATCGTCCGAGAACTATACACCGTCGTGAATCCTCGAAAGTGCGAGGTTAGGAAGTTCGGCTATCGTCGAGGTCGCGCGCGACTCCTAGGTCGAAAAGCAAGCAAAGTCAAAAGGGCTCGGTGGTCGCTCGGCTATAAAGTATCCCTTGGCTGTACGGTTAGGCGGGCGCAGTAAGTTAATTCCCCGGCGTTACGCGGGCAAAGTGGGCCGTTAACGGTAAATAATACTGTAACTATTACCACCAAACGGCGCTCTTACCGAAGAAATATGGCACTCGTACAAATCGTGCTTAAGAATCCGGCGTGGAGGTGTGCAACCAAGAGGAATGGAGCCTCCGTCGCGACAGACCAGACCTCGCCATCCTCCTTTCCAGCTTGCTCTCCTCAGATGAGCCGTATGTAATTCTCAGCTTTATCGCCTCTTCCTACATTCTTACCGAATGAGAAATTACTTTAAGCAATCGTTCAGGGAGAAGATCTTATTCTCCTGTTTTATCTCCGCGATGGTTCGTTGGGATTGCGGGTCGTTGACGGTCGAAAGTACTCGAAGTTATAGATAAGACGCTATTTTACAGAGGATACGTATCAGGAAATACTTCAGATTGATGATCGACGGAAAAGTTCTCTTTTCTCTTTCGTATTGAGTTGCAGGTAGATGGTAGGAAGAATAATCATTTCAACATCTTTGCAGATGAGATAGACATTCGGTAGTTAATGTCTGGAATGAATTTATGAAAAGGAAGAGTATTTAGTTTCCAAAAGAAAAATTAACGAAAAATGTAGAAGTATACTGTATTCCTCTAGGGTAACAAAGAAGTTCTTGTAAAGAGAGGTTCCTAATCTATTTATTTCGAAGATAACTATTGGAATATCTAGTCATTTGAAATTAATTGTGTACCAGGAGTCAGTGGAGATTGCTAAAAATTTACGAATATGTATTCAGAATCCAGGCAGTACATAGAAAAATGTGTCAGTATCTAATATGTATTTGAGTCTGTGTATCTCGAAAAACAGCGCATATTTACGTTTGTATCAATTGAAACGATTTTAATTGTAGGGCCTATTAGATCCTGCAAAACTAAAGGTGGTCCATTAGATTAGAGAATTTGTAAGAGTAGACTATGAAATGCACAGATAGCAGTGTTTGAATATTGACGACCAATCACTGAAGAACCCACCGTGTGCCCTGATCACAGCGATGTAGCGTCCACCGCAGAGAAACGATTCCTTTAATATTCAACGTTGGTAATAGCCGGACACGAGGTTTATGATTCCTTCAATTATTCAAGTCGGCCGCTCGTTAGGTCGGTCTAAATCGAGATCTAGGCTATGTCCGGAGTTTCCCGCGGAGGAAATCTAAACTTGCCCCCGCGTTGCTTTGAATTTTGCAACGAACACGTACACAACTGCGAGCTGTTCCAGCGCTCGATTCGCTTGGAAATGCAAAGCGTTGCCAAAACAGTTCGCCGTGAAACGCTCAAAAAGAGATTTCGACGAAGACTCTGGTACGGGAGGGACAAAACAGGCGCGTGTAAATTTTATGTAATCCCTGTACACCTGTCACTGTATTTCTAAACGTCGACAAACAGGTTCTTTTTCGATGATTTGCCAATCGCACGAGTTGCATAATATAGTTTTTCTACAGTCGAACCAGTAGTTGTTAGATTTGTAGTTTGATATGCATGAATTAATTCGTAAACTTAGTTTCTCATTAACTAATACTTTAGTAACCATTTTTCTCCCTTTTTACGTGAAATAAAAAGTTTAATCTGTGCAAAATGGAGGTTAATAGGTTTGAATTCAATATTTATAGAAGAGACTGGAAGAAGTATTGAGAAATTATTGCCTGACTACATAATTAACTGAAATGGTAATTTTACAGTATGTGAAGAAATATAACAGTTGTGAAAGGAGTGCTCAATTCACCTACAAGAATGTTAGACCAGTTTTTAACAATATAAAAATTAAACTCATAAAAATTATTAAAATTTTGTGACAGTGTATTTTCTAAGATTCTTTGCAACTTCTCTTGCAATATGTAAATGAAGAAGTTCGTTAATTTATTGATTTGTATACTTTCAACCCTAGTATCATCTTGGTAGAAATAGAAATACTTTCACCTTCGGCAGTTTTAGTCTTAACGACTCCTATAATTAAAGAAAATACCAAATTGCCTTCTGTGTCTAAGCCACAATAGTGCTTCTATCTTTATTAGAACAAAGTCCAATATAGGGTGAAATGAAGTACATTTTTCAATTATCTCTCAATTGACAAGGTATCTCAAAAGCATAAAACAAAAATATCTCATGAGTCGACAATATTCCTCAAATTCTACATATCCCAGTACTATTTCACGCTCATTCTTAAATTTTTCAACACCCCACTTTCGTATTTCTACGCAAAACGCGAAAAACGATCGAATTGCATGAATCCATCAGAAGCGTCGGTGAAATCCAGCAGAGACTTCAACGCTCGTTTCCAAGGTCCGAGTCTTAAATAATGCATGAAGAGGCGGCCGAAAAATGAGCGGTGGATAGAGCCGGAAGGGGGTCCCTTTCTTCGTTCTTTCCTGTCCATCCTGTCTGGAAATGAGAACGGAGACATGCTTACAGCCACTCATCACTGATTCAGAGCGGACGTCCGTCGGGGAGATGTTGCTCGGATGCTTGTTTAATTGAATCGCAGGACTTGTCGCGATCTTCCTCCAGCCATTCCGTACTTATGAACGACTCGTTGGGCTCGCTCCCCTCCGCAGAAGCTCCTTTGGAATTCGACGAGAACGCGTAAACTTACGCGCGAGTCAATGCGCACGGTCGTGCCCAGAACACTCGTCGATTACCGAGAAACAAAATCTTTTAACTCGATTTGGCTTTGATGTGTCCCTCGTTAAACGGTCAAGTAACCTGTCGACGGTACATGGAAGTGTTTCTTATTACTGAAGCTGTCGAACGAAGCGGAATACACATTGGAACTGTCATTGGGGGAACAACAAGACGAGAAATTCGATTCTAGTGTATTCGTTCGTAATTCAGACGGAAGCAAAGCCAGACGAAAGGTGAAAGCGTTGCAAGAGGAAGGTCTAGGTAGTAACGAGTGGACGTGAGGTCGATTAAGAAGGTGGGACAACGATCCAGCCCTCGAGCCACACGTAATTCCTGTCTCGAATTGCCTATTAGGCCTTAATCGATCCTGGATTAAAAATCTCCGGTTAAAGATGCCCCCGGGAATTTCGCGAGTGTGGCTGACCAAGCTGTAACTGAGTTTCGCGTCGACCCCTTCGGCCACGTTGACCAAATTTCTCCTTGTAGATAATTATGAGGGTCGGATATAACCCTGGAACTTTCGAGCAAGGGTTCGCGGGAAGTTAATGCACTTGAGATGGTCCTCCAATGTGATGTTTCTGGATATTATCGATACGTGAACGTACCGTACTACCGTCCATAGGTATTTGAACACTAGAAAGACCATAAAGAACATGATGTAGTGTGAGTACCTCCAAGTATGATTGATATTAATCCATGTTGTTTGAATTATAGAAGAACTAGGATATATTATTTTGGGGTCTAGACGACCACTTTTTAATAATCACCCCATTATTTTTGTCACTTAAACGGGATCAAGTCTGTAGTAATTAACTTTAGTTTTCTCCATATTTTTCATACTACTTCAAGAAAGTGAAAGTGTCCAAGTACTTATGGATAATAGGCCGCAATAGAGATGAAGATTATCATTTTGTACTCGGTCAGCATTCCATAATTTCCTAACAAGATTACGGCACGGTAATTTGTTCCAGTTTATTCTTTATGGAACGCGAACACGTTTCTCGCCGTTGTACAATGTTTTTGTGTAATTAATCGCCGGGCGAGAGTATAGACGATGCGCGTACCCGGCACTTATTTAGCATAAAATGTAAAATAAGCCACGGCCAGGGGAATAAATTGTATTCCCATTAGGAGCGGTGCCGAGAGCGAGCCGGGGCGCGCGCATTTGAATACGCTCGGATTAAAAATTAAATATTACCGCGGGAAGCGGCGGCGATTAGAGCTCGCGGCGAACGAAAAAAAAAATCCATGCAGAAAAAAGGGGTCCAGGTTGGGTGATACGATGTGCCTCGAGAAAATATCAAATGCTCGTTAATTATTTGCGAATCAACCCTCGTAATAGCCATCCAATATCATTCTTATACCTCCAGTAACATATACACAAAGCATTATAGTGAGTTTGCCAAAAGATTCGTGCAGTTTTTGGCAATAATTTTCTCGAAGCACTCTGAAACTCAAGTAACTTTAGTTCAAATCTTGAAATGGAGAATCTCTCAAGGAAAATGTCGGTTCAAACTAACTAACTCAGACCTAACCCAATAACTTACAATATACTAAAAAATTCCACGCGGAAAGCTTCGTTAACGTATGTAATATATATTCATATTGTAACTACGTGTTCTCTCATACGTATAAAATTCCAATGTTTTCAATTTCATTCCGTCAATTGATGTTTAATATTGATTCAACATTTCGAAGAATATAAAAACAGAGGCGGAAAAAAGGGTGTGGATTCAATGCAGAAACTTCGACGTGGATGACAGGAGGGTCGTCTATCGAGTTTTTCGAAGATCATTTGCCGCGGCGAGAGGTGCGACGGTCGAGCCGATCAAAAGTCGGAGCCTCGAACTTTTTGTAATTTTCCACGGTCCGGAGCCGGGGAAAAAGAGCGACGCAAATGTGCGCGGCGGGCTTTGATTTGTGACCGCTCGCGGGATCGTATCGCGCGTGCACGATGCACCATAACCATCCCTCACAATTTCGCGGCGAAGGTGGAGCGCGGCTGGCACAAGTGGTTGTATCTCGCGAGGCTGTTTCTGTTTTTTTTTTTCATCCTCCACCTCCCCGAGCATTAAAGCCTCGGGCAGACTCGACCGCCTCGCTCGGAACGGTTAACTAAGACATCACTCATAATACGCGAGACAACCGGATGCGAAGGCAGAGGTATAAAGGGCCCTCGTAACTCCTCGTTTACCCAGCTTTTGTTTCTAATGCCCTACCGGGCGCGCGGCCGCCTTGGTCTCCCCAGAAACTGCCTTTACGTCTCGACGAGAACTCGTGGCGTCTGAGTTTATGGGAGAGGAGCGAAGATCTCCGAGGCATTTGATCGCGTCGTTCCTTCATTTTCCTATTTCCCGTCGTCTTTGGGGACTGGAGCCACCAGACCAGAGGGTATGCTCTATAACAGAGACTTCTTGGAACCCTTCGCTAGAAGTGCTGAACCTATTCGACGCGATTGTGAGTATTGTTCGTTCAAAAATCGAGAAGCATTCGCTCGTTTATCGATTGCATTGAAATATTTGCATGTCCCAGATAGATACATTACTCTATTAGGTAAATTTTAAATTCGACGAAAAGTAGTTTCAATCGGTAGAATAGATTGTATCGTCATCTGTGACCTCCTGTCGTCATTTTCAAAGAATATAAGGTATATCTATGTCACACAGGGTGCGACCGAAAGGATAGTATGATCCCTTATGCATAAATAAATCAGAACTGTCGAATAAATTTTATTCGTCAGATGCTTAGTCTTCAACAATGTGTCAACTTTGAAGAATTATCTAACACTATATTATAGATCTAACAGGCTCTGTACTCACCCCGTCACTCCATTGTCATTTGATTTCAAAGAATAGAATTTTCTTTACATTCTGAACACCAGGGTGCTTAAACCACGCGAAAATGGTCCGAACAGGGCTGATTATTCAACGGTGTCGTTTACCCCGGTGTCGCAAGACAGACAAATGCGTTCCGGTCAGCTGGGACATAGCTCGAGCTTCGGTCGGCCGACCGTCGAGATTTACAAGTTTAGTTACCAGCGATCACACCCGCGGGATTCAAACCGATGGGACACAGAGTCGGCCGATATGAAGCTTCTAGCAGCTTTTTGCCCCACGTTATAAACGTTCGTGGTGATTTAAAACGTCAGAGAATCTCTGGAGCAATTCGTTTTTCATAGATAAATCGACGGAATCGTTTGAGATTATTCTCAATTTATATATAGAGTCCATTCGACGGAATCTTTCCGGTCGTTGAGAGGTCTCCGCGGTATCGACGGCGGTATCACGTTGGACAACTTCGAGAGAAGATTCCGTTCCCTTCTTTTCGGCGACGACAACAAATCTCGCCCACCTCCTAACCGTTACAGATAGCCGGCCATTAGAGCGTCACTTTTTTTCCCACGTATATGAATGACCGGACGCGGATAAGCCCGCCCGGGATATATCGTCGCGGGCCCGGTTCTCCGTGCGGGCGCATTTGTTTGAATTATTTTATATCCGGCGATTTTTTATTATCAGTATCTCCGGCGACCACACGCGGTGTATATGTACGTGCAGTGAAATCGGATCATTTCGATTACCGGCGGACACGGTCGCGATAACCTATCCTCCGGGGATTATTTTCACGGAGTCACGAAAATATCGTGGAGTATTGGTTAACCCCTTGAGCACGAGGTAACTTGCTCCTATAATAGAATGATGGTTGGACGAAAGTTTAAAATTTATACTTCTATATTATGTGTGTTTGTTAGTTTGTATTAGACTATGGAAATGTGGTAAAGGAAAGTATATTTAAAGCTTCTCTTGTGGTAATTTTAGCTGTACCAATAAGTTATTCATTATAGTTCCGATATAGTGGAAACGTATTGTTAATTGAGAATATCTTTCCAGTCCGCTGTCTAATCAAAATGATGGAGGATAATGAGAATAAATTAACCGTGTATTGTTAGAATATGACCTGTATTTGAATTATTTCGAAACGAATACATAGTTTCATAAAAAAAATAGTAGAGTATTTATTGGTATAGCGAATAATTTATTAGCAAGGCATGAATTTATCGAAAATATCCTGGAGTGAAAGTTGGCAAACGCGTTCAATGGTACTCGACCGGTTAAGAACGTGATAAACTTGGACCAAAGCAGGTTTGATGAGTATCCAAGAATTCAGAATAAAGAGAACCACGTTCCCTGACGACACACGGTTACGCGAACACGGATAGACGACGTTAGAAGCGGTGTTCGCGGTTTCGGAACGCTTTAAGCTCCCCACCGTAGCCGTAGAAAATGACGCTCGTTCCGAAAGCACCCGGAATCGTCCCGTTTGGCGGGCCGAAACCACGTCGCATAATGGGAAAATTTGCGTAAACGGCGGGGTCATTAAGCACCCCTCTTACGCGCGAATGTGCGTGGCGGTCGCCGATGTGGAGACGGGGCTATAACTTGCGGTAATACCAACCTAACCGTGTACCCATGATTATAACGCTACCAATTAGTCAAGCCGGCTTAGGATGGCAGCCCTGCCCGGGAACAAGGGACCGTGCATATACGTACTCGACTTCAACTACACGTGAACCCCGGACTGGCTCTGTTGAGCCATCAGCTCCGACGACTAACGGCGACTTAGTGGGGAACGCGATGTAACTTTCAGAGGCTTTTGAATGCACTCTCTTGCAATGGACCTTTGTCTACAATTTTGAAATTTTTTTGTAATTCATTTGATACTTCAGGTTCCTTTAGATATTATCGCACTGTTGACGGTATGTTGTCAGATGTATACAGGGTGTCCCGAAAATCGTGGTACAACCGGCCAGGTTGTGATTCTACATGTAAAAATAAGTCAAAAAGAAAGAATACAATTTTACCCAATGATGCTTCGTTTCCGAGATAATCGAACTTGAATATTTATTGGATACACGGGCTAAAGAATACGACTTTGCTAACGCGTCTGTTCATTGCAGGACGTTTATACTTATTGCCAGAACAAATACACCTGATTTAAATGAATTTTGAAGCTCAGTGACAAAAGGTGGAACTAAAGAGGTCCAAACAGAGCGACACCAGCACGCCTCCGTTACCAATTAAGTTTCGTCGGTGGCTGGCAATGCGTCGTCGTCCGCGGGAGCAAGTTCGGTAATTATTTAGCTAAATTGCGAGACAGTTGGCGGCGCAACGGCAACATGTGTTTGCAACCGGCGAAAAATCTCTGAATTAATGCTCCGCCATTAATTATGTTTATGAGCTCAAATTGTCTCGGGGAGGCGCGGATACACGCGAATGTAATTTGCGAATGCGTCGTGTGTACGTAAAACACGTGCTATTAGGAACTGACGCTTTCGCTCTTCTCATTCACAGCTGCGAGCCGACGTTTAAGTATTATTCTTCGTAGTGAAAAAAACCATTACATAAGATTGCAAACTATACTTTAGTCTAATTGGTACATCATACAGTTCCTAAACTAATATCACTAATACGACGGCGGATGTTTATGGAAATTTACAATTGCACAGCTTAATTTGCAGAAACTTGAATTAAATAGTTTACTTGTTCCATTAAATGTTCTTTTACGTTGAATTATATTGTATTAACTAGTTTTGTCGGCTGATACGAAAAGTTACTAGCTTCGAAATAATATTTTTATGGTACCAAGTGACAGTAATTGCCCTAATAATTATTCGAAAATCGGCTGAAAGAAACGAAATCGACATTAATGGGTTAACAAGTTGATTGTATTAAAAGATTAATAGTGTAATCTATTAACTTTTCTTTTACGTTAAAAATAGAACAGCGTTTCAGTAATTCATTCATCCTATGAATATACAAAATCCGCAATTTAATTATTATAAATTGGAAGTGTGAAAACACTTGAATATGTAATTTAAAAGAGATAAAATTCCAGCTTGTTCTGTGGTGTGATATAAAGGCTTTAGCGGAACGTAATAATGGTAAATTCTCTTGACACGAATCCATTGCAACAGAAGTTCATTGATTCAAACTACTGAGACACGTGAAAGTTCACGTATCGAGAACCATCATATGTATAATAGAACCTCACACTGTTCCCGTAGTTCTCGCTATTCATAACAAGACATTGTACGCCTCGAACCGTAAGAACCACTATATGACAGTAGATTCTCAACAATAGATGCTCAGACAGTGGTTCAGTTACCAGAGAATTGATAAAAATTTTGATCTGAAAAGTATCATTTAACCCTTCTTCAATTACACAGGTAGTGAAACGTAATACAAAAAAAAAAATTATCTCGCATTATATTTTATTTTAGATTCGTTTTCACGAGCTAACATTTTCATAACCAACGAATTTTACACAAATACCTACACAACCTATGCGATTACATAAACATCGGTTGCAGCTATCGCACTTCCGTCAATCGTTCCTTTCCAGTGGCGTCATGTGGCCCAGCGAGATAGACGAAACCGAGAAACTTGGCCGATTCGATTAACTCGTTCGTTCGACCGATCGATTTTTTTACTTTGTTACCACAATGGCTGGTCCTTCTTATCGGGGCTACGTATCGCCGCCGTGCATATGCACGCTGATGTATTCCGCGCAGCGGAGCGGAACGGCCAGCGGAGAGTAACATTTTACATCCCCTTAGAGCGTGGGGCAAATTGAAAATCTCACGGGTCGGACGGGGCTGTCGATTTTCAAGAGGGGATGTGTTTGTTTTGCCATTGGTGCCCCTCTGCTCAGACCCCGGGGCCATCGTTCTGCGAGAGGTGATTCTCTGCCGGTGGCGTGCCCGTACGTATCAGCTGTTTAATTAATTTTACGTCTCGTGCAAATGAAACGGAGAAATATAATATACGGGATCCGACGAACCGATGTAAACGGGCATCTGATATCCCTCTGAGCGTTCAAGCTGCCTCTGAACGCCCGTCCAAGGGTTTTTCTTTACCCGACCCCTTTTGCGTCGGTTCCTCACTACGCTGTTTGTACAGGTCTATGGATTCTGTTGGCAGCGATCGGTGATACATTCGGATATTCTGGTATGATGAAACTATAGAGTTTTTTAATAATAGCTGTAGATGGGTCTTTGTAATTTAATATTACAGTATATGGAAAATTTTAAGTTTCTTTATTTCAATATAAAGTGTAAACAATGGAATTTTTTCGAGAAATATAATATCGAAACATACCCTCCGCGGCTATAGGTTATAGATGACATACATGTGTCAAGGTAGGTCATAAAAAAGTTCGACAGTTCACAAATCTCAGCCAAGAAACTTGTTATAATCCCTGTTGTGAAACTCGTTCATTATTAATTAAGAAATTGTAGATGTTTAGCAAATATAGAGCCCTATTTGCATCACTGAAAGCAGTCTTTGGTGTATCAGGTTCCAAACAAAATAAAAACCTCATTGAATCGTGTGAATAACATTTTATTATACAGAATTTTTTAGAATCGTGTGTTCTATAAGTGAAAGAATTTATTCGTCTACCATTGCAAGCGATCGCAAAATCCTATCAATTGTTTGACATGTTTTTTTGTTAAGGAAATTTTACCTTCAAAAATATGTTACGAGTTCAATTTGCTGAGCTTGAGTGTTGTTTCCGAAGGTTAAATTTCCTATTATTTGGCATTTCTCTTTTTCGGAAAAACATAGATGTAAGATATTATTTAATGAAGCGATTCTTTTACTAAAACAAAATTTCAATTTCTTTCTTACTTTATTAACATCAGACTTATGAAATTTCATTCTTAGGGTCCTCCAGTCTTACCCTAATCTCACCCAAGCATTAATTCATGGTAATCTGTATCTGTTTACATATTAATTCGATATTCATATCAGAGACTAAAGTGTATCACGGATTCCTTGTATTCCCGTAATATTCGCTGAAACGCCACCAAAAGGAATCGGTTACCCGCAACGAAACACAACCCAAGCTAATTATCGTCACCTGACTGGCTGTGCCAGGCCGCCTCGATCGTATCATCGTACAATTCCGCGATATTTTATTTTCCGTCTGCACGGATCGAATATCAATACCGACGAATCGGCGGCTCGCAGCACACACACGGCTTGGAACACATTTCTGTATTGTTCAAGCCGTACCGCGGCGCGTAATTCAATTCTACCCGGTGAAAATAGTTTCGTTATCGCGGCTGCACAAATTCCCGTGTCTTTGCCGGGGCCAGGGGAGAATTTATATTTTTTTTTTTTATGTATATGCGAATTCGTAAACGGGAACACCAGTGAGCAAGGGAGCGAGCGTGGCACGGCTCGAATAATGCTCGTCGGCGCTGATAAACGAAATTAAATGACGGTGAATTGTTCTGGGCCGTTCGCGAGCGCTAATAAAAAGCAGCCATCCTGTTAATTCTCGCTTATGAGATTTCAGCCCGGGCGCGGGAGCGATGATTGAACGCTTTCGATGGATTCGCAGTGTCTCTGGTCGTCGAAAAAACACGTTATTTTCCAGCGATACACGGTCCGCGTGATGGAAACGCCGCCAGGCAATTACGTTTCCGAATGAATTCGCGATTCCACGAAGGGTTTCTCAATCGGTAGACGTGCCTCGTCCTCTTTCGATCGATCTACGCTCTTTGTTTAACAGTTCCGAACGATTGTGATACTGGAACTACCGAACCAGTCAAAATTACTGGATTAGTGTATTCTTATAAGAATGCCTAGAATGTTACAAGAATGTATTTTATCGGATGTTTTACAACTTTTATTGCAATATATAAGCGACGACATTAGTTCATACTTAACTGGTTAATTAGAGGCTTGCCTTTTCACCCTAGAAGCGAGAGAATCACCCTGTATACAAATTTTTATATTTTCAAAAGTTTGTCATGTTTATCGATACGATAGAAATAAATATATCCAGTTTCTCGTCGTTAGTTCTATACCTCATCCAATGAGTCGAATCAGTAACTATAAAGAAATGGAGGTGATGACCATTTAGGTGGGACAGGAACAGAGATAGTTGCTAGCTAGTAGATAGGCTTAACACGCGAATGTTGCAGTTCTTTATACTGACTCGTCCCATTGAACGGACCATAGTGTTACATCTTTCACGACAGTCGAACCACGATCGTGTAGGGCGGGAGAGCTCACTCGAAGCTTACCTTTGCTGGTTGGAATTAAAAATGCAATCCGTAACGACCTCGTCCAAGTCTGGCCCCGGGTAAACAGAGATAAAAGGAAATTAGTGGCCGGCGGGAACGTGATTTGTAGATCGAGTAACGAATCTTTACGGTGTTCGTCAAGTTCCCTATACAAACGAGAGATCGCCGCGAGGTAGTGTGTGTATTGAAAATGAAACCAAATATTGCTTGTTGTTTTAGAGAATAGACGTAGCACAGTACGATAAATCAATCTGACACGGTGTAGTTCGTTTATAAAAACTGATTGCAATAGAACTCCGGTTATTTACACGGTATTTCCCTGATTGATCGAGGTAGCTGTAAGTGTAACCGAGTTGTTTTCAAAGCTGCTCCCCACTTTTATAGGACAGCAGTGCTTATGCGTCTGGCTACGAAAGACTTGATCTACTGAAACCACGTGAACTTCTATTATATGAATATTACTGTTATATGAATCGTTTTTACCATCCAACATGTTTGGTAACTTCCATATTATCCACTTCATATCTTCTTGATACAAAAATTAAATTAACTCGTCTTGTTAATAAACAAAAAACATTGTTTAGATTCGAAACACCTTCAGCCTTCTTCTTCTTTAAAAATGGCGGCTAATATTGAAAGCAGAGGACAAGTATGATCGAAACGGTGTACGTTTCTGATGTCCTAGACAAGAAATACTGTATTTGACAAAATACAGGGTGTGGCAAGATGGGTGGCACAACTAAGTCGAAAATGTAGAATAACATTTTTTCGTATAATGCTTCCTTTTGACTTGGCTAACACGTCTGTCCATTACATTCCGCTTCTACTTATTGCCAGCACGAATATGTATGTAGTACATACATGCTAGATGAATTTTCTAATTCGAGTATCCCGAAAACGAAGCTTCATGTGAAAAAATTTTATTTTATATTTTCGACTTACTTTGGCATGTACAATGACCTGTCCGATTGTATCACCCGTTCTACACAACCCTGTATAATAGACAACTTATTGGTACACCTAATGAAGAAAGATGTATTATAAATTACCTCGATACGCAGACGCAACGACAGCCTTCAAGTCCACGAATTCATTGTTCGATGCATTTGTCAGAGTCAATGGCAGACGTGGCCGCAGCTGTTACGCGGTGTACGAGAGGAATGTTAATGCAACATTCGAAATCGCGGACGGTTTTGTGAAGTATGAATTCGAACTAGTTCGTAGAGTACGGCCGCGATACGGCTACCTATCGGGGCTGTTCTGTAGAATGCCGCGGGCCACCCTCGATACATACACGCACACGCACATACTGGGCTTTATTAGTTCGCAGTAATAAATCAGAGGGCCAGATCAATTTTGCCCTGTTCCCTGATTTCTGTCCCGCCGGAAAATCAGATATAAATTTCCGACTACGATCACGTACTATCGCGGAAACCGTCCGACCGCACACGCTCGTGTCCGCGAACGCGGAGATGCGGCAGATATTGCGACGATCTCATTCGATGCTCTTAATTTCATCGTGGACCCGCGCGAACGCTTCATTCCGCTTGACGTCGTTTCGTTGATCGATTTGTATTCAGCTCGATTGGTCCCCGTTATCGAAACCGGTCGATTGCCAACGATTCCATTAAACTATACTATCGTGTATATAAATACGAACTTGCGACGATTTGCACGGCTGTTGCTATAATTATTTGTAGACTGCCGATGTTTCTGGAAATTTACAATTTTCGGCACTGGTAGAGTAGCGGACTAAAAAGTTATTACTCTTCTGGTTCTTTGTACTTCTATTATTTCTTAACGTGAATTTAAAACCTTAATATACTGGGGTTTACACTGCTTTTAATTGCCTGTCAGAATATATATTAAACACTTAACTGAAGTTTTAAGTTGATGTTAAAAAATAATAAAAATGAAACAAATCGAAAAAGTGGTAGCTTTTTTTGTCCCCTACTCTACATGAGAAATAAAATTGAACATTTGGTTCATTTTGCTTCGTACATTAGGGGTTTAAGATGTTAATAAGGAATATTCAGTTTCACTAGAATCTTTATTTTGTTACGTTTTTGCAAGTTAGGAGACGCTATAAATGCAAAAATATCCACAGCCCAATTATTTGACTCAAATTTTTATAAAACAATTTACTGAATCAAACAGTCAGAGATTTGTCTACTCTGCTAAAAGTTTTATGAAGTTTATAGTAAAACTAACATCTATAATATATTAATCTTCACGGCATTTTTTACTGTAGTCTGTTTCGCGTATTAACATTCACGATAAATACATCAAATTCGCAGTCTAATAATTACACTACGAATGAATACAGGTCTTATATGTTTGGATATGTATATTAATTATGATAAGAATTATGGAACAGGAGAAACAATGAATAATAGATGAAATTGTTCCGGAGCTTGATAAGCGTACCAGATTATAGATGGTGTTCCTATTTATATATACTTAACAGAGTGGCCTAATGAGGTGCACTATATGTGGAGCATGCTAATTACGTACCCTAATTAGGTACATACCAGGGATAGCCAACGCGTCCAAGACTCTATCCTTCTCCAAACAAGGCGATCTTTATAGAGTTTAATTCGGTGGATAATAATCGAGGCATTGTGAACGGAAATTGCCACTGACAATTATCACTTTTATAATTGAAATTAGATGTATACGTAATCTCTACGTTAAAATAAAAACTTAGGAACATTGAAGACGCCAAGTTTCGTAGAGTCAATAGAGTTTAAACTTAATGTCCACTGACTGGGGTTTAAGACTTTAAATCAAACATCTATATTTCCATGTTGATCCAATTTGGAGCAGTATCAGGTGTTAAAATAAGGACTCGGTGAGATCGTTGAGCGTTTTTTGACAGGGTAGCACGACACGTCCGCTACAGAAATTAGCGTTACCACGTGCACTGTTGACTAACGATGGAGGGGCTCCGAGTTCACGAGGGTGACCAGCCGGATGGCTTCCATATACATACATATATATATATATATATATATCGACAGGCGCACATCGATTATATGCTCGATTAATTCGCGACCGTACCGACCCTTGATACGCTCGTTCGCTTAGTCGCCCATTCGTTCGTGCGGCCACGACGCACGCGATCGATTTCACATAGGAGCATGTTGCACCCACGCACCTTGCAATTTTTTCGTTTCGCCTGCCTGACGAACGCGCGACTTAAAATAAATCTCACACAATTTTTATTTGCATGATTAAAAATTCTGTTTCTTCATTATTATTACTACTGAGACTTCATACTGGTAGATAAAAAAATAGTAGAGTATTCCAGAAAATATTACTTGCAGAATGATAACAGGTGATGAAAAATCGAGATGGAATATATACTGTTGATGAAAGTTCTTTGAACTCGCAGGCAGGACATAGCTAGAGAAGTTTTCAATACGAAATAAAATATGGAAGATCCTAATAGTTTTTTTCTTGGACCACAACTTAAATGGAAGAAACGAATCTAGGTGTCTAAATTAATCCAACGAGTAGATCCAGTTAGAGATAAAGAGATTATCAAAATAACGAAGAGAGTTGTCAATGTCTTACGTACAGAATTCATAGAAGCAAGTTCACCCGAATGGAGACTTCCGAACGAAATAGAATCGATAGACACCGATAAAGGAGCAGTTTGTAGCGGCAGTAAATCGGTACAATGCCAAACTGATGCAGTGGCAAAACAATTCGAACGATTCTAGATGGAATCTTCTCCCTTTTATCAGCATCACATTGATGCAGCCCACCGCGAGGGGGGGGGATCGAGCCCGATAGACGAGGCAATTTCGAATTCTAGTGGACCTCTACTAAAATGAGAGGCGCGGACATAAAGGAGAGGGAAATAGAGGGGGGAGGGTGCTTTTGTACGTTGCGCGCCCCAGCTCGATCGATGAGAATATCTGGATCGCGACCGCGCGTAGAGTTGTTTCGGATCGTTTGCCGAGAAATTTCGTCATCGTGCACGATACTCGATGAATGCTAGCAATTCTAAAAGGACGAGTATCGGCCGTTACGAAGGGATGGATTTGGATTTGGATTTGAAGGGTGGCGCACCACGTGGTAGGACGATCGGACGGCCGAAGGGAAAGGGAGGGTAGGAGGTTGGCCGAGCAATTAGCGAGCCGTCAGTGGCACAGTGGCTGACAGGGGCTATACAACCTACTGCCTCTGCCTTAGCCTCAGCGTCGTTGCCACCTACAATCTCGCCGCGGCGTATGCCTTACTCAGCTGGCCGAAGTATCGGCTCGTGTTACTCCTAATTAGAATATCTAACGGCTGATCGTGCCATTAGTAGTCGTTACCATCGACATTTCAAACGCGCTTTGCCGCTTATCGGAATGCTACCGCAAGCGTCGATCCCCGAGCCGAGCGCTCTATACATCTCTATTCGACGAACGGATCCGGTAAGCGGATTAGCGGATATTTTTTCTAACGTACGGACGACGAAGATTGGTTCACGACAGATTTCAAATCTTTTGTTTTATGATTACTGAAATCATACAGGTGCTTTTGTCAGGATTCATGTTGACTTTCAGTTTATTATACATTTTATATTGTACTATATTATGTTTCATTGTATTGTATATTATACATATCAATATATTATACAATTTAACCTGTACAGGACGGGTAGCCTATTTTTGGACTCCGGAGGGATCGTTTATTTTTCAAAGTGTAACACTATGACAGAATATATAAAATTTCTAATTGGAAAATATAAAAAGTCATGAGAAAACCTGTCGTCTTCTAAAGGTAAATTCAGTATACATTGAAAGCTGGTGGTTCCAGTGTCAAAACAGAGGATTTCAATATTTCATTTCAAATACTTCATTATCAAATACTTCATTTCTTCCTCGTTGCTCTCTGTCTCTCGTTCGAAGAGAAAAAAGCTTTGTAGATGTTCTATAAAAAAAAAAGATGAAAGAACGGTACTCCCCATTCTCGATTCGAATGATCTTTCCCGATTTTTAATTCTCCGCGAATCCTCGACGATAAAGGGGGCCCCGCAATAGGGGAACGAACCGCGCCGAGAGAAGTATCGTGCGCGCGAGCGGTCGCTCAGCCCGAGCCCAGAGGGGGGTAAAGCGAATGCAATTATAATTTTAATTTCGATGGTATTTAATAAAGGGGCGCACTGCGCAGCCTGCACCGGCGGCCGTCCTCCGACCCTCGAGCCTCTGCCATACAGACCTGTATGCGCTAATTAGCAGTTACGAGCCGCAGACCGCACGAATGCATTCTGCTGCTTGTTCGCGTGCTGCAGGGTTGCACTTTCGTCTCGAACTCGTTCGCCCGACCTGGATCATACGAGTCCGTCGAATTAGTGGGGCGATCGAACGGGATCGAGAAGACCATGTCGCGATTCGGTATTATAACATACAATAACTAGACTACGTATTCGGCTGAAAGCCTGTCAAACATTAAAAAAAGATAGTATGCATTGGGTCACCATTCTGCCTTCGTCTGGCATTCATTCCTTTTCGTTCCCTCTACTTTTCTGTTCCCAAACGACGAATTCTTTACCGTACCACGCGGCACTAGAAACAGAGAGATTTGTGGTCGTACAGCATCTATTTCTTTCTAATTATTCACACGGTCTGACTGCAAGAGACTGAAACGGCGCGGTCTGAATATTGTTACGACAGTCTGTCCCGCCGAACGAAATTTTATTTATTAATTCAGAATTGTAACTCAACACACAGACTATTTATTAATAGAACTTTGTAAACGTAATTATACAACAGATTTAAAACACGTCTGCACTCCAAGATTAACTATCGCAGACAATCAATTTTTGTCCTGTCAATTTTTTTAAAGAAACTCCGCTTAGCAATTCTTTCGATCGGACCATCTTCAGATAGATAGATCATAAGGGCCGTTTTACTGGAATGCAGGGCGACCTTCAATGTTGTCGCAGCAATATTATACGTCTACGGTTTCGGAAAGATCGCCATCGGTGCATATAGGATAATCGTCCGAATCGGAACCGCGTAACGCGATAAAAAGGTCCACTGAAAAATTAATGGGACGTCCCCAGGTAACGAAATTCCAAACGAAATTCCAAACGAAATGCGTCATCGGGAATCGAATTTGAATCACGACAATTCAAGCGGGACGAACGGATGGGTCTGTAATCGTCGAAGAATCGGTCGCGTTGCGTCGGTTCACCGAGGAATAATCAGATTATCGTGTTAACGTTCGTATCGAACGTCGGCCGAATCCAAGCGCGCGGCGAGGCTGGTCACCCTTTTTTTTTTCACCCTCTGATCTTTGTCGCTCCCCTCCGGGGCGTACCTCGTTCCATCGTCGCGGACTCGCGACGAGTCGTGCGGCGAGCATCGCGTTTCGGTTAATTTGCGTTCGAGTCCGGGCGGACACTCGCGCGGCGATTCAATTAGACCGACAACGAAGTTTGTTCGCATCAAATGCCGAAAGGCTGAAAATCAATCCGGGGGTGCGATCGGTTTAATGGGGGCACGCACCACGTGCCGCGGCCATTACGTCCCCCGCGCCTCTCCGCGCCACGCCGCCACGTCGACAGCAGCCCCTCTGCTCGTCTCGACCTCCAGCGAGGTCCACCCTCTTTCGCCCCCTTGCCCCACGCGTACATGGTACCGCAGCAGCCGTTACCTATCGGTACTTATGTGTACAGACCGTCGCAAAAAGGATGGTTGACGATCATCGTGGGTGAAAAAAACAACTTCTGGATCTTCGAAACTTTCAAGGACGAGCCAGTATGTTCGTGTAGTTTATGCTGATGGCAAGATTCTCTGATGTCGATTGAAATTTCTGTCAGCATCACTTGGGGACTTGCTATTGAACGAGGAAAGTTATGTTCTCGAGGTCCACTCGACTGATGTGTTAAACGATGCGCTAATTAGACAGAAATTTACTAAATGTGCTGATTCTACACACTAAGGATTCTAATTAGTGTACCCTGGCCGGGCACTTCGGTACTGTTTGCTATACGAGGTGTTCAGGTCCAGTGCTCAAAGTGAATCTACTTAAGTTCGTTCACGGACCATCCATATCGCAAACTCATGCGATCCTTGAATCACCATCTTTCTATAGACCATCGGAACCATTGAATATTCTCGTTGTACCATGCGGACCGTTTAAAGTACACATACCGAGAAATCGACTAGCAAGCCCGGTACGCAAACATTGACGTTCTCCCTTTTCTTTCTCGCGTATCCACCGTGGCCCCACTGAACGGAATCAAAATCGAAGAACTACCGTTCGTATCCGCATATCTCCATATCGTGGAAACCTTTCGCAGGCTCGGTCCGCAATTCGCTGGATCACGGATATTCGCGATCGAAGCAACACGACCGGGACGGCTGGAGGGGAGGTCCAAGATCCATCAATCGGCCCGCAATCGAAAGCCCTTACCCCTGTTCCGAACGTTTAATAACCCCCAGCTGGCCGATCAGCCGGACGTAGCGCGCGGTAGCGTGGATACGCTTTTGTGGGTGGAGAGGTGGCGGGTGGAAAGGTTCGAAAGCTGGATAGAGAGGGAGAGAGAGAGAGAGAGAGAGAGAGAGAATGAAGCGCGTACGAGAGAAAGAGAGGTCGCGGTCGCGAACAGTAGGATGACCGGCTAGCGAGGGAAGGAGGGAGAAGGTTGGTAGTGGGATGAGTTTGAAGGTGGTTGGGGGGACGGATCGCGCAGGAGGGGGGGAGGGTGTAGGGGGCAGTTGCATATGAGCGATTGCCACACACGGCGTGTAACGCCGGCCGTGGCGGCGGCATTTACGTTAATTAAATTTCCCCAGGCCGTAGGACCGATCCTCTAGCCCTCCTCACTTTCACCCCTCCATACCGACGCCGGCCCCAGCATCAATCATTGCACGCTCAGCCTCACTAGCCGGACTCCGCTATGCCGGAGGATCGAGTCGCCGGAGACTGTTTAAAATTGCTAACCCCATACCCCCTCTGACCGCCTCTCCTGCCCCTTTCCCTTTTTCTCTGTCCCTCCACCCTTTCGAACGACGGAGCACCGGCTGATCCGCCAACGGCGACTTCCGCAACCTTCTGCGCCCGTGCTAGTGACGCGTCTCCCTTCGAAAGCTATGATTTCCCGTTAACTACACCCCCGACGGGGGTATCAATTAGAGGTCACGCGGCTAGTTTCCCCCGCTCACGTACTCTTAAATACCCTGACCGGTTCTGATTTCGATGAAAGAGCGGGGCCGGAAGTCAATTGTCGGTTTAAATAGAGAGCGCGTCTCCGATCGTTCTTTTTTCTTTCTTTTTTTTTTTTTTAGTCGACGTGGCTGACTTAGTTCTATCGAATTTTAGGCTGGAGGGTGGTGTGCATGTGTATCATCACTACGTATCGCGGTTCCAGACTTGTCGGTTTTTAGAAGGATCTTCTAGTTCAGGCAACGACTGACAGATCTCATTGTGGTCATCAGTACGCATGTATATACAGCCCTGCTCGTTTAATAGATGTATTTTTCTCCGGTTACTTGACGCGGAGGTATACCCATCAAGAGACCAGAGCTTTAATTAAACGGGTGAAACTGTATATTGTTACAGTATTTTTTTAGTATCTCAGGCACATCAGACTGATTCGAATTCTGCTCGGAGGAGACCAAAGTTTATGTTCGAGATATTTAATGGTATTCGTTTGCAATTTATAAATGACGCAGTAGTATTCAGTGGGAAAGTCGCGTGGATAAGGCACCGAATAATCCGTTTTTCATGACGGCTGCTCGCGATCCTTTGATTGTGTTTAACGCGGCCTCGTAAAGCCAGCCTCTTCGCGTTTCGCGAAATCCGATAAATTCCAGCTGGCGGAGAGTTCGCGTCTTGAAGAAAACTCCCGGCTACTTTGTCGTCGTCGTCGTTCCCCCTTCAGACGGCCGTCCCAATCTCGTAATCGACTTTGCGAGGCAATTCTATAATCCCTTAAACCTAATTAGGGGCGAGTGAACCACGGTCGAGACGGAACTCGAGTTAACTTCGCTACAAACAAGAACAATATCTTCCTTCGTCAGTCGAGGAACTTCGTTAGAGGGGCAAGGGGATGGAGGGCCAGATCGGGCAACGGCGAACGATCGTCGTGGCTGGTCGTGAGGAGAAGAAAATAAGGTCGCCCCGGGAGGATCGCCAGCGGCTGGCCAATGTAATCGCTTGTAAAAATGTAATAAAGGATCAAAGTCCTCCGTTTGAAACGAATATTACGCGCGTGGGACGTTATATAGAAAAGAACACTTCCTTCCTGTAAACTTGTTTTTGTAACGTTTCTATATTCTAATCGAGATAGTGTTTTAATCTCGAAAATTATAAATTAACGAAGTCGCTGGTTTAAGGGTAGAAGAATCGGCTGGTAGGAGCATCAATTTGGAATCCCACTTTTACTCTCATCTCGATTGATTCTCCTGTTTATTAACTGTTGGAATTGTAGAGAATCATAAACTCTTAAGGGAACCAAGGTAGGTCTGCTTTTTATATCGGAACTTTTCAGAGATAATAAATTCGATGGCTAGATCTACAGCGTGTTTTGTACTAGTGGATTGATCTGGTGCGATTGCGAATTTGAATTATTATTTCAGTCTGAACGACTGGACAAACTCTGTTTGTTCACGCCGAAGTGAGCATTGAAAGTGTTCAAACACTATTCAATCGGATTAATTGTTTAAGCATCAAAACTAAGGTCTTATATCTCTCAACTTAATCTCTATCTTCTCTCTACTAATTGTTGTTCTCCTTAAATGTAGTTTCCTAAGTAACTACCTTTCACGTCAAATTCTTCCTCGTCCGAACTCTTTCTGAAGTCTCCATCTACCTGTACAGTCTCTATTTGATTCACTGCCATTCCTGGCTACAACACCGTAAGGGATGGAAAGGAATTCGAACGCGTGACATTCGTCCGCGGAAAAGGTCCAAACATTCCGTCGACGTGCGTGGGCTCTCAAAGCTCGAGACTGTTGGCCCCCTCTTTGCTACGGAATATGCGACGTCGACCTGGAGACAGACACAGAGAGGGGGGGGGGGAGAAAGAATCGCCGCTTGATGCATCTCGCCCAGGAAGCTCGAGCGCGCACCCTCCAGCACGGGGCGGCCGTCTCCGAAGGGGCACTCCTCGGACCGGAGTATTTCATATCTGACTATCAAAGGTGGAGCTTTGTGCAGTTTATATTAAATCAGGGTACGGTTACGGGATGTCAATAGACGTGCCTTTCCTCTTCCGTTGCGTCCTCGCACACACGTCTCCTCAGTGTCTTGCTTCCAGGCATGGGATCTCGTTTGGACGAACTCACGGAGTCAGAAGGAAAATTCTATTAAATGGATTCCGCGCCGGTATACATTGTAAACGGGGTATAACGTTTCTCGTGAACATAATATACCAGATCGTAAACAGCAGTGCCGCGATTTTTTACTTGAATGGTCAAAATGTAAACGGGACATTGCACCCCAATGAAAGAAGTGTTCAGAAGCAGAAAATGTTCAGTTTATTGCATGAAATACCTTGTAATACGTGCATCCACCATTCAGAATAATGTTATAAGTTAAAGTCTAATGTTTCAAACGAGATGGCGCTAGCGTCGCGTTGTTGAATATACAAGTGATATTTGCTTGAATATTTAATGTTCATTATCGAGGAGCCTTCGAACACTCATTGATGATGTACTGTAATGAATCATTTGTTTTTACTTTCCTGAAAAACTACACATTCTCGACTTGTGACGTTTTCCTGGCGTTAGTCAGTAGTCCATTTTATAAATGTAGGGTGGACAGAATTCAATTAATTAATTTTTCATCGTGGATTTTTAGAGGGAAAGATAATCATTTATTAAGAAAACGGATCCATAAATTCAGATGTTCTTTAATTATTCAACATTTTTCCGTCGCACTCCGAACCCTATACCAGAAGCTCCAATACAGATTCTATTTCGGCACAAACGTTCCCGTTAAAAACGAACGTCATAGATTTATAACAAAAGATATTTAGAGAACGTCATACATTTTTAACAAAAGATATTTAGAGAATGCAACTCGACGAGGTTATATTTTCATCTTTGACAGGTTCCATAAAACGTTTTAAACTTGTCCTAATAAAGTGAACAGATTCGGTATATTCGATTCGTTCGATCGGGCGCCCAAAGTACGTTCCTTCCAATCTCTGCTACCCATATAGGCGGCGTTTCTGATGATCGGGGACAGAGGGGGGGCATTGAAATTACCGCCACGCGCGGCTGCATAAGCGACCCGGAACGCTTAAAAACTTAAGGGAGGATCAAGCCGGCGGAAGTCGCTCGGAATTAATGAATGAAATCAAATCAGTCCCCGTTTGTTGATTCGCCGGCGCGGAGGTGGTTCGAGTGCCCGCTGTGTACAGCGGCTCGGAAACAAGAGGGGGTCCGTTGCAGGATTCCAATCGATATGATGCACACGCCCGGGATACCGACAGCGTTATTACGTCGAGTGCTATTAAGACTTCCAATTAGTTCGATGTACCAATACGCGGGGCTCTGTACGTTTCATTCAGGAAAATCAGCGGAAAATCGGTCCGGTTGTTTGTGATATCCACTCCCCCGCCTCCTCCCCAATGTATCTGGAGGACGGTACACCTCGGAAATCGTGGAACAACGCCGTTCCTTTTTTTTTTTATTCATTTTCCATCGAATCCAACCAAACGCTGGTTTTTTGTCGTATTTTTCGTTCATTTCAATTCTCTCGGCGTGTTTATCTTTACAGTCGAAATCGATCGAGACAATCGAGGAAATACACTTGGCGCTGAGCTGAAATATTTTCCCTGAGATATACGTATTTCGAGCTAGAGGGTAGGGCGGTAGTCTCGATAACGTTTTCGTTGAACGAGTGGCTCGTACGGAAATCGTAAGACGGAAATTCGTACTGGAATGGCGGGACGCATCGATAATCGTCTTTTCGCTTCCTGCAGAAATCTACCCGGGAGTTTATCTCATTTATTATACCCCACTCCAACCCCCTCCCTCTAACCGTTGTTGTTTTGCTCTCGTTCGACGGTTATTTTACAACCCCCAGATAGGGGCTGGTAACGTCTTTGTTTTCACCGCAACATCCTTCGGCCGGCGACCCTCGGACCGTTCCTCGGTAAACCGTTCTTCCGACAGGCGAGGCTGAGGGACGTCGTAAGATAAGGAACCATCGTGTGCCTTTCGATTTTCCGTACCGTCGCCTTCCTTTCGCCACCTATTCTATATAGATCCGTGGGAACAGGATCCACTGCGTTTGGGTTTCATTCGGTGGCGATTTTTGTAAAACACACGCTTTCGGTCGTTGGATAAACTTAAAGTTATTCCCTTTAATTCACGTACGCACGAGAAATCGCGATCAATATCGTGAATCATGCGAGCTCTTCCGGGCGAAAACGTTCGAAACGTTTCACCGTTTGTATCACGCGCCCGTTGATTTTTCGTTCGCGAAATACGGCCGAGCACACCGCGGCCACGTCAATCGATGTCCTGGAGGTACCGCGCGTGGAAGGAATATCGATATCGGCAGCTATTCGACCGAGTCGAAACGCGTATCGTGTGTTTTTTTTTTTCGGCGGAAAGTCACGAAAGTTTTTGACTTCATCCGCTTTGGTCGCGATCCGTGAGGGGGATGAAATAGATTCGTACGTGCGCGTTAAGAATCGCTCGGGGTGGTCCTCTCCGGAATAAATCCGGGGGGATTCGTTTTATTTGTCGTTTGAAAAAAAAGGAACCACCATTCGAGAGGAAATTGAAATAAACCTGGATGGAATGTGGAGCTGGAAAGGCGAGAAACAAATGACAAAGCAAGGGGGTGGGCAGAGCAGGAGAGAGGACGAAACTTAAGGTCGTTTTGTTCGAGGAAGGAGATTGGCTTGGAAGAGAGAATACCTAGTTGTTAGCAAGCACGAAGCAGTCCGGGGTTGCTAGATAAGGCGTGGGCATAAACGTCCGCAGATAAGGGTAGTTTGCACCCCCGTTGTGGACAGTTAGCCTTAAATGAGCCAGTGGGGGTGGGTGCGAGACGTGTAAAGGCTTTTGTTGCCGTGGGTCCCATCTTCCCGCTTTTGAAATCAGTTTCGCTGATGTCAGTCCACCGCGATAGGAGATCGAATATATCCAGCCGTGACAAAGAGGAATTCTTCCCATGACTAGTTCTCTCGTCTTCTAAAAAACAAGCTACGTTTCTGCTACGCGTCGTAGATATCGACTTGTCGTTTGCGTTCCGAGGGGTGAATAAGTTTGTCGCAATTTAATACAGCGAAAGGGGTGGAAATGTAAATTAGAACGAAGGCTGACCAATTAAAAGGGAATCTTCGTTCGAAACGAATCCAAGGGAAAGGGACCACAGGAAAGAAATAGGAGAGAAAGAGTTTCCGCAGCGGAGCCACGAGGTGGTGGCCGGGTGATTTTTCACCGAACGTCGTCCGTGCAAAAATCCTGTCTCGCCGTTCTAAATTCCGCTTATCTAATGGGGTTTCGACAGTAATGTGCCGCAGTATTATGTAGAACCATCCTGCCAGGACCATCCCTTTTACGTGGAAGACCACGAACAGCGGTGCCGTTTAGCGTCAGATAGCGGAAACGTATGAGGGACGGGGTGAAGCCACCCTTATCTTAAGGGTAGCTACTCAATAGCTAGTCGCACCGAAATTTCGACCGTTCTCTCTTTCACGTTCTATCGTACTTTGTGGTTCCTATCTTCGGTATTCCCTCTTATATTTTTCTTTTTTCTTTACAAATAGATACCCCAGATACATCGCTGATCGACAGATTCATTGAATTCTTTTATGTACTATGTCTTTCGTACGAGGATGACGTAGTTTATTATGCAAATGAATATTGATCTTCTTACCGGGAAGAATCTCGTCATTTGTACACCGTTGTATCTTCTGATGATTCTTAATTACTCCTTTTCAATGTACTTAAAGATATCTATTGCAAAATTGTTAACTCTGATGTATCAGTCGGTACTACTTCAGAAACTGTAGTAGATTCTTATTGGTACACCTAGTCTTTATTTCCTTCTTAAGTTCCAAGAAACTCGATACCAATCGCGTTAAAAATGTACCTTCTCGATATTCATTAAAAATTCCCCGACAAAATTTCTGACTCTGCAAACTCGAAGTGTACCCTGGATAACTATGCGACCCGGCCAAAGTACCAAGGAATATTTCTCATTCGTACCTGCAAGGCACACGGGCATAATTTAATATACAAGACAGAGGAGGCACGAGCTAGGCTCTAGCCGCGATGCTTAGGGTTACTTATACTTCGGGTGGGCTATGTGTGTAATGTGCAGGAGCGCCTCGGGGGTAGGTGCTTGCGGTAAATCTAATAACGTTGTAATGCTGTTACCCCCTCCCTCACCTATGAAAGTTGGCCCGTAAGTTTCTGCCGGGCCTGTTGGCTCCGACTGCCGTGCCGAGAATTCCTAACGCGTGTGCCGTTTTGGCTGCATACGCGACGTGTACGCATACTTCCGGCAGAAAAGAAAGATACGCCATGAAAGACATGCCACCATAAGATGCATCGATCATCTCCGATCCTACGTGTTGCACGAACTATCTGCAAGTTATTGTATGCAATTGGTGTTTTGTTAAAAATTGAAGAACATTCAAATCGATCGATGTGTAAACATTCTTTGAGAAATTATCTGAAGGTAGCAATATGCTGATCCCTCTAAGTTCGACACCTTCACCAATGTCTAAGAAGATATCTTCCCCAATTATGTAATCTATTTCCACGAAACCGGTGTTAGTCGGTTTCAAAAAAATTAAACTAACCAATTATATTGCAGAAAATATATGAGGCCTACAATCTGACATGTTAGAGGTTTGAGTGTAGGGATATAAAATCATCTCTGCGAATTACTAACCCTTAAAAGTGTAGTTTTAACAACAAGAGCTTCATGAATCACCTGTAGGTATAGATTTAAAGCAGCTCTGCCCAAAAAAGAGCCCGCGGGCTCTTACGGCCTCCCCACCCTGATTCCCTGTTGTCATGGGGATTACGATACCAATGTTCCGTTCTCTGTCCCACGAAACATTGGATAAATATCGCCAGTGAGCTGTCGATATCGCTCTAATACAAGTGGAACTACACACGCGAGGAGACTTTATCGTGGACAGGCCTGTTTTAAAGTATTTATGTGATTAATGTGATGAACTACGTGTTAGAAGCCAGAAGAGAGTGGTTTAGTGTTAGTAGAAGAGTTCGTCATCGCAGATCCAGTAAATTAATACGTTGACTCTCAAACTAACATTGAAAATGTTTAACCACCACTAAAACTGCCTTCACATAAATGGAAACAGTAGTATACCGAGACTCGTCACGATACTTCTTCTTCAATCCTACCAATGTGTATTAAATCCAGTCGAAATACCATTCATTACCAGATTCTAAGGATTCATCCTTAATCTTCAGCCTGCAATTCACATAACCCACAAAAACATCCTACCATTGACACCAGAATCATATTCAGAAACATTCAATTCTCACACACCTACCCGAATCTCCTCCACCCCCAAAAATGAAACGAACAGTTTCCCAAGCCCCCCTGCGTACAAACATTTACAGCAATTAAATACCTCTATGGCGGCGAGAATTTCCGTAACACAAGAATTATTGTACTTGTCGATTAACGGGCAGCAGTCGGGCAACAGGTAGCCGATGCCAATTTACCGACTCTTTCGTAGGACGTGGTCGAAATCGAAAGAGGCCGGAATTCACGCGTTCTTCCGCAAAATTTCACGCGACTCACCCCTCGTCTGTCGTCGATCCACCCCTCCCATCCCCACCCCCTATACGTCAGGTTTGTCGGAGCCCGCGTAGATATATGTCACGAGCCTAGGTAAGCCTTGGCAGTCACCCGAGGGTGTTCAGCAAACTATGCTCGCGAAAAGTTCAACACAACTTCATAACATCGGTGTTCCGTGAGAGAATTAGGGGGGTGAGAAGGGACTCGAAGTGGATGGTCGGGAGAAGCGCGGCGGCGGCCGTCGGGGGTAAATTTGTTCTAGCGTGAGCTTACATGGGTTACGTTAAGTACATAGGTGTTTGGGGGTAGTTAGCTGTATCTACTCTGGCCGGGGTGCAACTTGAAACGCCCGGTACCGCGAGCAACAATCCTCCCCGTGGATTCGGTAAGTTTCACCGCGGCATCCTCCTAATAACAATCAGAAGCCTTAACGCCGAGAACTTCGGACTATCTGCTTGATTCAGCTGTGGGGGGAGCTTCGTGTTACTTGTATTGTATTGGGGATATCGTTCGTATTATATTAGATAAACCAGAGGGCGGAAACGGGGAAACTCGACTACTGAAAAGGACTTTATCAAGTGTTACGATGTTTATATATAATAGGAATTGTTTTTTGACAGTATGCTTACAGGTGATTGAATATTCTATGTTTCTAGTTATGTTAGTCGTTAACAGAATGCGCATTACCCTTCAATTATCGTTGCTCTGTATTGATACAGCTTAATGACACAATTTTGTAGAAGAACTACATTAACTTTACCCGTATCGCTGTAATAACTCCGAATCAAAAAAAAAATATAGAAGAGTATTAAATTAAAAATACAAGCAGAGGTTATTAGAATTACAGAATATATTGCGTAACGTAATATAAAGTGTATGACCGACGATTGAAAAATATTTTTGATTCATTATTTTGGAAAAGTGAAACAGTGTTTAAGACTCTGCGAACGAATTAATTTAAATAGAAATATTTCCACAGTTATACATTGTTAACAAACGATTGTTTCACACTCTTTTCCATACTTTTGTCTTTTCTTTCCTCCAGCTCTCAGTAGTACTTTTAATTTGAATTTTCATAACATTTCTGACATTATCAGAGACAAAAACCAGAGTCTTTAATATACCAAAAGGACGAAAATATCCTTGTGATTCAACGCTCTCAAAAGCAATTGTTACGTATCTTCAGTGAATATTGTTCGTGTTGTACAGGACAATCTCATTCGCGTAGAAACAAAGATCAGTCGCGTAACGTGTGTCGTACGATGAATTCCCTAAAAATACGTTTCGAACCATTTGAATACCAGCAGTAGCGGTCATAATAGGCAACGGTTTATCGCGGAAAATTCCTCAGTCACGGAAAATCGGAATACAAAACAACCGTTGACCCGAATCCTATTCCTCTTCCGCGTCTCTCCCTCTCTCTTTTCATTTCATCCGCTCACCCAACCCCTGGCGGCCGCTCTTTTTCACGGTACCGACTCGCGGAGATAAAAATCAGTAATTAGCCGGGACCATTATGGCGGCCGTTTGAAAAATTAGCAGGTCGTGGGGGGTAACCGTCCCTCTGGGCATAATCCTGCATCGGTAACGGCGCATACCAGCGTGCATCCAGGCTGTCTCTGATTTATACGGGTTTGCTATTAATTACACCCACCCACCGACTCACTTTCCACTGGCCAGCCATCGTGCGAATACCCCTACACGCCCACCGATTTTCTTCTGCCGGGCAAGCCTGGCAAAAATGGGCAAACCCGTGAAATTTCTGTTCTGTACTCTCCGGACGCATCGATCGTCGCGCAATCCTGCACGGGTGATCAGTCTTTCGTCTGAAGCTATAAAATTAATTTATTGGTGAAAATAATTTAGACTGGGATTTACGAAATTCGATACCGTTAAAAACACAGGTGTACATTTCGTTTACTGATACGTTACCGACGTGGGGGGTACTAACACTTGCTTCAGAAACTCAATTTTTTGTTTGTTTGCTTGAAAACACAGTACCTATAGTAGAGACGTCCGTATTCGAACAAATAGGGAGACACGAGTATTTGGATAAAGGAATTTTCGGATAATAGAAATTAATTTTACGTAAACTTTTGTAACGGTATTTAAATATTCCAGCCTTCTCTGGAATGTACGTGTCACCCATATTTGGGTGACGTGACAGTCAAAGTGTTAAGTAAATATTATAATAAATAATATTCGCAATTTTATTGGAAAATTTCGAGAGATATGTGCAACATTTCTAATAACTTCTATTTCTTGTCCCATCTGCTGAGATATATATCTTCGATTATTATGAGAAAATAATACAATGAACCATGAGCCATCGATGCGTCTAGCAAAGAACGGTAGTCATGTTGATATGTTTTCCAATCACAGAGAAATAAATTCACACCACGTAGGTACTACTTCACACTCCCGTAAACCGGCAGGTGTCAATGAAACAGTAGGTACCAAACCAGTAAAAGTAACAACGAATACCACAAGTATGCCAATTGTCTACCACCCCAATTGTCTTCCTTTTGAAATCGAAAGCGTAACCCCGGTGTACGGTCTCTCGCATACAGCGGATGACACGATGTCGGTTCCACGATTTTGTACAACCGTCCCGTTACCTATTTGGTATTTGTTTTTTCCATCGGGCATTGTCTCATAGCTTCCATCTTTCAGTGTCCACCAGTGGCAGCATTTTCATCGTGCACGTCCGTTCTGTCAGTATATTCGTGTCCATTTCTGTGTGTGTGTGTATATATTTTTTTTTCGTTTGCGTACGAAAGAATTCGAATCGAGGGCGCCGAGCCGAAAATTCCGGCCGGGTCTCGCATCGGTTGTTGTTTCAACTGACGCTGAGCCTGGGTCTCGACGGGCTGCGGCGCAATTAAATTAAATGCTTCGGATTAATTGTTCGAAAGCAGTTAAATTAGTTGCGTTTGTTTTGCTCGATTTTTGCGCAATCTCGCTACGGAATGCGCGAGGTGTACACAACGCGATGGTTGGAAGGGAAGGGAAAGGGGAGAGGGGGTTGAATTTCGTTGGCCGGCCGCCTATTACCCATCGCGTGTCCTCGAATCTCGCCCGGGGATCGCGGGGAAACGCGTCGAAATACGGGGCGTGCTTTCGCAAAAAGGACACTTAAAAAATTCATTAGCGGGGCCCCTGGCGCGTGTGTGTACGTGTGTACGTGATTGCATGTTAAATGTAGCCGCGAACCAGGCATTTTTGTTTATCCATTTCACCGAACCGAGAAATTCGCGATTCGAAACGCGCGCTACTGAAGAGGATATCCACGCTTAACAAACGCACGGGAAGAAGGGAAACAATTTTTACGTTTAATTCTTTCACCCCGTGCGCGGGTGTATTCGCCGAAAGATATGCGTTTTTGCATAATTTCGCTGCGTTTTGGGACGGTGAAGTATTGGACCTTCCGTGGACTTAGAAATGTTCCCAATTCTCTGTCTAATAAGGTAAAGCTTCAGTTTAAAATAAAATATATTAAATGTTCGATGGTTGTATGATAAATACCCCAACTTATGGAACCCGATAAAATTCGTAATAAAACAAGCAAATTTCTATTCAACTCAATATTTCCACAAACATCCGTAAACTTCTAACAAAAATTTGAAGACCAAATTCCTAAACGTTCTATGATTTAGTCAAAGCCGATTGATAGTCGACAATGCTTACTGATAAAGGCGATTCGTAGAGACGCTTATTGTCCCCAGTTACTCCGACTACAGTTTCACCCTGCAAGACGAAAGATCGAGAATAATGTTCCCTTCCAAGTTTCCACGCAGCATCCCCCTTCCTCGAACTATCATTCCCCAAGCCCATATTCTTGGAAAAGTTCCCGTTGGCCCCGGCCAAGTCGTCCGCGGCGGCGAAGGAGGAGCCCGAGTGCAAGCCAGTAGTGCATCGTCAGCGCCGACGCGGACTCTTGAGCCGCATTGCTCGGATGCTGGGCGATACGTTCAGAGGAGGACGCGTACGATCGTCTGGCGAGGTTGCAAGTAAACGTACGCTAGACATGGTTAGACTGGCATCCGGCCGCAAGCTCTCTCGACCTCACTGCGACCGTACACCGCCACCACCCCGGTGTTCCGGCTAGCTTTCGTGCTTCGCCCCGTCGTTCGCCCGTCTCGCCCGGGGCCGAACCGACGGATTTCGCTTGTGTAACCGATACACCCGTACAACCAGATATCGCATCGTCGAGACATTCAAGACATAACGGGCCGAGGAGAGATATGCATCATTAGGATTGCCGGACATCCCCCCCCCTTTCAGAATGCTCACGCGAGTTATCCTCGGAGGGGATTGTGCATACGAGTGCATTTGAGAACTGGGGAGCTTCTTAAAATGTGACGATAGAGTAGTTTAGAAAATTGGAACAGTTTTGGAAACCAGATTGAAACTTTAAATGTATTCTTTTGCTGATGGGAAATATGAAGACTTAGTTTAGAGGATAGCTCGAAGTAAGATGGATACCGATTCATTTACCGATGATGGATTACTGCGTATTTTCTATTTTTCGTTATCAGAATTTTATCTGTACGTCTGGAGAGTAAATTTCGTGTCATTGAAAAAGGGAGTCTAGTTTCCATTTATCACCGAGGGGAATCAAGTTTCGTTTGGTTAAGAAGATTCACACATTTTTCAAATCTCTGTAGTAAATAATATTATACATTTCGTCTACATATTACTTTCTATCCGACAGAAACGAATACCAGACTCGCCGATTCTATAGAGCAACCCACCCCCGTTTAGCATCGGCTACAGTGAATGCCCTTTCCAGAGGCACTTTCTGAAGGACCAAAGTGTCCCTCTTGAAAGAGCCGTCGAGGATAGGCCACGTTCGTTCATCCGCGCATTCCTAACACCGAAATTGCATACCTCCGTACATGCGTGCATACGGGCTGGAAACAAACGAATAGGGTTGTTCGGGCACCATAGAGGGTCTACTGGGACGGGACAGCGGGGGGTGGGGGTGGTAGGGGGTGGATTGAAGGTGAGCCGGAGCAGGGATGCGGGGACAGTGCGGGATGGGACGAGATACATGACGAGGGGAAAGAAGGAGAGAAAGATAGATGGAAATAGGGTGTACAGGGGGGTGAGGGGCGGTTGAAAAGGGGTAGATACGGTGGTGGTGCCGATGGTGGTGCCAGTGGCGGTGCCAGTGACTCGGTCGAACGACGAGGGGTTTGGAAAGCGTAATCGTTCTAGCCCCGCACCTCAACGAACTGCCCCTACGGTTCGTACCTACCCCCTATTCCCCCCACCCCACCCTCCGTTGCCACGTTCCCGTTCTCTTGCTCGCTATTTATTGCCCGCACTCGGCCGGTTCACAACATAAATATGTTACACCTATGGCCACACCTATCGCCCACGGGCTCGCGAATTCCTCTGCAAGCATGCGGCCGGTCCGCGAAAAGAATTACGCGGGTAAGCGGATAAATGTTTCGCACGCGTCCCCTGGACGCGTTTGTTTCTGTCCCTTTTCGTGATTTCTTTTTTCTTTACTTTCTCCCTTTATTTTTGATAAATCGAGGTTTTTCATTCCTGCGTTTAATTAATATTTGAAAGATATTTTCATTAGATTTGTGATAACATTACGTGCTTTCGTCCTATGTTTTTATACTTTTTATCGTTAGGAGAATTCTTTAGTTGTTTAGATAATTTTCGAAAAATATCAATCAGTTTGTGATGTAAATGTTTTTTTTCCGCTGTTATTGTGGTGTTGTTTCGATCGGTGTTAATTAATTGGAATAATCACGCGAAAAGGAAATCGACATAGAATTACGTGTTCATTGTAACAATCCTCCCCCTGGCGAGGCGTGTCATTGTCGCCTTCGGAAGGGAACCTGTCGACAGCCTCTTACGTAAGAAGTTCGGTCTCCTACAATACGACTACAAGAATCGAGGGTAACGTAAGGGCAGACGCGTTAAGGGCTCGACGCAGGGGTGGCCACGAAGGGTCGAGTTTTCGAAGATAAAAGAAGGACCAACTGTTGAATATCGTCGAACCCGGTCACGGGCCTTGTCCCTACGTCAATGTCTACATCCGATTACCATTCCCATGCACACGAAACCACCCCGGGAAAGAGAAAATAAAAAAAAATTCTCAAAAAATGTCAACAACGAACCACAAAATTTCGCGCGAATAAAGAACTAACGAGAAAATTACTTACGTTCCTCGTGATTCCCGAGCGTAAGCGAACCGTCTGTCCCCCGATATGCGTCTTTGGGGACCCCGTGTCTGTGGATGTTCAGCGGATCACAGTGCACGACTGGCTTCTCCCTCGTTCGTCAAACTTTGTTTATAGCATTCGCGTGTCCAAATCGTTAATAAAACAAAAATTCAACTACGTGTCCGTAGAGGGAAGGGTCACAGATGGGTAGGGGTGGGGGGTTGGCGTGGAGGGGGGAGGGTGAAGCGTTAAGAACAATGGAAAAATCGACCTGACACCGCGCGTATACGTCGCGACGCTCGTCTTTCGTGGGTGAGTTGGAAAGCTCGACTCGCGACGCGCAAAAGCTCCGACAGCTCCGACGGAGAACGACGCACGTGCAACTCGGCCGCGTGGCACGTGGTGTTTGCCGGAGTGGCTCGGCCCGAAAGCCGCTCAGCAGAGCTTGCAAGCTCCCGTGCTTTCATTGGCCGATGGGTGGAAACTGCGCATGATTGCGGGTGTGGCCAGAACTTAAGGGGCGGAATAAGCTCGGGGGTGACGATAGGGCATCCCCGAAAGGGGCACGTCTTCGTGGGTGTCCACGTTCCCGCCGCATATCCCACCCCCTTAACCGTGCTTTTTCCTTGAGCTACCGTACAACGACCGTGAGAGAACCACGCTCTATCGTTCGCCTGTCCGAGAACTTCGCCCAACCGACATCTTCGATCCGGTAGCCAAGTAGGGGGGGGGGGGGGGGGCGCGCATCGGCTGGGCCCG